>NC_042496.1:4492486-4507262 GCF_005508785.2 Acyrthosiphon pisum | reverse complement strand
AATTAAAATCTGTCAAACCAAATTCTTCCAGTTTTGTCTAGCTTATTGGTCTAAAAGTCACTTTTTTTTCAACTGCTGCAGTCCCCTTAATGTATATACGATTACGGTTTTATAGCAATATTTTTTACATAGACATAATTTCTTTTGGTAGGTACAGGGCTAGAATTCTGACCACTGCAGTGACTATGGCTAATCTTAAGCGATTAAAGGAGGTATCGGAGCGCAGCAGGGTAACAGATACTGTTGATCATTGACTAACGGATATAATATGAGCGAAAACACACGATCGCGACGTGGCACAAAACAAGGCAAATAGCCGTCAGCAGGCACTGAGCACGAAATACGAGAGGAAAAACCTGCCCTAACGGCTGCAAACAAGTAAACAACGAACGAGCGAACGCAAACAATTGAAAGCACGGATTTAAACTATTGTCCGGCGAACAGAATAATGGCGTCCAGCCGGGCACAAATGCGCGGAGCGAACTCGGAACTAACTGACGTACTACACGGGTGTGATAAAGTTGAGTGGGCAAACTAAACTAACTTTCAAACTGATGCTCAAACACTTCTTACAAAACTATTTACTTAATGATCTATGTCACGGTTAGCACCGCAGCAAACCATTGGCCGAGCGAATCTCTTCACCCGGCTCCATAGTGATCGGCGTCTACTGTAGCTTCCATTTCTGCAGCATCCCCAAGGCCACAAAGGGATACTATTTCCTGTAAACTGGCGGTCTCCAGGTCCAAAGATTTTGTCAAACCAATTTTCGACTCGGCATCCCCAATTAACTGTGGTGCCATGCTCTGTATTGACCTAAACTCAACCGGCTTAACTAGTGGGAAAGTTGACGAGACGGACAACATCGTGTCGATGTCGATAAGTTCTGTGTCGACGGGTGTCATTACTGCACTGTTAGTTGTTTCCGCATAGGGTGATTCCGGCAAAACGGTAATTTCCGTGGCCGGCATCGCATCAACTCCGGAATTTATTAGGAATGCCATATCGGGCATAGATTTACATAATCTTTGAGCTTTTGAACTCAGGACATCACTAATGCTGACCGCCATATCAGACAATTTTCACGTAGATCGCTGAAAACTTGTATCATCAAAATGGTTGATGACTGCAAATCGATCTGAACGGCCTCGCCTTCGGAAATTAACTTCAGTGCTTTGTCGGGTAACGATTTATATCGTCGATGCAGTTTTAAACTGGTGAGATCATTGTTTTGAAACCTTTTAGGGGGATTTTGTCGGAGATCGTCAAACACCTGTAACATTATTTCGTTAGCGGACTGTATCTTCAATCTTGGCTTTGGACGAATTATCCACTGCTGTGATATTAGACATACACATAATAATAATCTGATATAGGATACGGCCAATATATAAGACAATTTTACACTGTATTATAATCAATGAATGTTGTAAAAAATATATTTACTGATTTAATACGAACTAAACATATTATATTATAACTATAACAGATTTTGAAAACTTAATATACCTACCTATCAGCTATTTGTTGTTCTTTATAGTCTATTATTTTTTTCTTTATTGTTGATATAATAGTTTTTACTTATTTTATTTTGTTTATTGTAACATTACATTTTTACACGTCAGTTTTAAAATCTTTACAAGTGTTTATTGTTTTTGAGGTTGATGATGATGCTGAAGCCCAAAGTTAATTCATAGTGTAGCAAAAACATTTAAAACAAATTGTGAGAGTTTACACATTTCCTTCAGGTAAACATAATGTTTATCCGGGTGAGCTAACATATTTTGTTCAGGTAAACATAGGTAAATTGAACTGGGAGAGTTTAGGTCACTCAAAAACTAATAACTGTAGATACTTTAAATTTTCACCAAGTAATTATTCCAGATTGTCATATGCACTAATACTTCAACTAGAGACCCCAAAATACAACTCATTACTCGCTGTTTCTGCTGTCATAAATATAATTTATATTATCAATCACATTATCTTGAAAATGTTAACAGATGTTCAGCTCTAAATTACCTCTAATACTAACCTAAACACAACCTTTTTTATTCACGTAGGTAGTTTTGGTATTGAACGCGCTGTGACTTTTTAATAATTATATTACAATATAAAAATAAATAACAGATTTTAACATAATATATTTATAGAACCATTTACCCATATGATGACAATTTAAATTTTAATAATAAAAATAAGATTATACAAACTCATTGTAATACAAATAAAATTATTCATCATTAACTTTGTCTAATATTTCGGGGTTATTTTTATATATGTTATATGTCAATGCTGTTGCTAACGACAACCAACCTAAGTACGGAATCATAAGATAACTAGCCACTTTGTTTATTTGATAAAATGTTACAATGCAACCAGCTACGTTTGTCCACAATACACAAATTTCAACTAAACTCTGGAAAAAAAAACAATAATTTGTTAGAGTAGTTAAAAATTATACAACAGTTATTAATTATATTTAATGAGTATACCCATTTTAACTGATGAAACTCAAAGAACAAAGGTGACCATGCCCAATTCAATACCAATTGTGATGCGTATAATGCCAAAGGAATTTTTGCTGCACCTTTAATTTAAAAATTGTCATTGACACAACTTAGTGCCCGTATTACAATCGTTGAACTAAGGTTAAACCACCGAATTCGGCTGGTAAAATCAGTGGGTTAGGCTTAACCGAGGTTTAAACTATGATTGTAAAACAGGCCCTTAAGCTTTTATATTATCATTAGGCAATAGGCATAATCTTACCAAAAAATCCACCTCCACTACGGTATACCATGTATGAGGCATATCCCATTCCTAAATACAAAGTAGTCCAAACTGGACCAAACATATAATTTGGAGGCCTCCAGGATGGCCGATTCAATGTCTAAAACAGATATATATTATACTTAATCTTCTGTATCAATTAAAATATTAAAAATGCAATTTATGATTACCTCGTACCATCCTTTGATGTTTTTGCGAACAAAAATACCTCCAATGAAACCACCTATCATAGGTGTTACTGTGAATGTTATAGGAATCCAAGGAATGGTGATTGTGGTCATGATTTAGACTGTTAAGATACTTAATATTACCTTTAATAATGTGTAACAATTGTTACAGTTAATTAGACTTGTAAAAATACAATTTTAAATTTCCATTAATGACTTAGGTATAGTAAAATATGAACACCATGAATAATATAATTTATTATGAGATACCTCTGTTCACAGGTAATATTTTATAACTATTTACTAATTTACAAAACTAAAAACTTATAAATAATAAGTAATTAATTACTGTCTGTTTTATATAGTATATTTAATAGTATATTATATACTCTAGACTAGATACTTGATACTTTATAGCCTAGTCATTATCAAGTGAAAATTCAAAATAGTGAAATGAGACGTCAAATGGTCACAGATATCCATATGTATATATCCATACAAGGTGTATCACTATCATCATTGTTATTGTTCTATGATAATAGACGTAAATTATATATTATAATAATAATTAATTCTGTGATAAT
Source organism: Acyrthosiphon pisum (assembly GCF_005508785.2). Taxonomy (NCBI): domain Eukaryota; kingdom Metazoa; phylum Arthropoda; class Insecta; order Hemiptera; family Aphididae; genus Acyrthosiphon; species Acyrthosiphon pisum. The sequence goes on along the minus strand of NC_042496.1, from coordinate 4,503,718 downwards.
ATACATTGTACTAAAAAATAAGAACCTAGGTATGCGCCGCCGTGATACAACACCTGTCTCTTATCATTTCTATGTGTTATTATCTTATCAGTTTTCAACCTTTGAGGCTTTGAACTTTTTATTTTTAATTCAATTGTTAATCAAATCATTTTTGTAGTGTTGCTGTTCAGTATAATATACATTAACACATACCTTTACAAACTATTAAATTAATTATTGCAATTATCAGAAATTATGTTTCTTTTATTTTCATTGCAATTAGGTATTAGTTTAACAATTGTGAGTTATTAATTAACTCTTCGTTAACATGATAGTACACTTTTAATTATATGTAAATTGATTTTTGTACCACTAATGAATTAAATGAATTAATCATATTATAAAGATCTAGTGACCAGCTAAGCTCTCAAAAACTAAAACTCTTTGTTGTTAATGGGATCAGTTTGTGAGTATGTACCATATTTTGTTTGTTTTGTTATTGTTAATTTAATTTTCATATTTTTTTCTTATGTGAGATTTATTATTAGATTATATGATATACATCATTACCTTTTAATAATGAAGTTAGTATAATTATAATTTATAAATACTCAGATTTATTAAATATTGTTTTTAAACGATTCTTACCTGGGCAAAGAAATATGTGAACATTTTTAAGTAGGTTTTTTGATGTCTGTTATAAAATTACATTTTATAGAAAATAGTCAAAATAACTGTTATTAAATACCAATATAAATTTACTTATATTGGTACCTATTACCTATATTTAAAACTTAAAAGAGTATAATAATATAATATTATGTTCATATTTTATAGTTTTTTTGGTTACTATAGTATTATTTTAAATTTCAGAAAATACATACTATACACTTATTAGGTATCAGACTTAGATCCATAAATAGTTTCTTCTAAACATAAGATAAATAATTAAATTATATCAGTTTTAATACACTTGGTCTGATTAATTTAAATCCAATATGAAATGTTGTCTCAAGCACATAGTTACAGATGAATGACCGTTTGTCCAAACAACAGTAAACATTGTATTAATATAAATAATTATTTCTTTTTAGTAGGTACCTATAGTTTTAGGTATATGTTATATATTTATTAAATGTCAGTAGGTACCTAAGTTAAATTATTATAATTAAAAATGACTGTGTGATTTTGTTACATTGTTTAGTCAATCTTAAAAAAAAAAAAAACATTTTATTGCGTTCATCTCAAAAACAATTATTCATAATCTCTCCAAGTTTCATTAGATTCAGAAAGAAACCTACATGTATATTATAGGTATTAATATTTTTGTCCATTTGTTTTTATACAGTTTTTAATTTATTGATATTATACATAAATAATTATTACCTCAAGGTTATTGTTATAATCTACGACACTCAATTGATAATATTTTTGTCTCAAACACTATATAAATATTTAATGATTCAGATTATTTCATTAATTGAACTTAGAAATGCTTGTAGCACTACTATTTGTAAAACAATAAATATTTTCATTATTATTTATAATGATTGAGGATTTTAGTAAATTTTTGAGTATTTTTCATTTTATGTTTAATGCAGCCAATTTTTCTAAAAATGTTTGGATATTAAATATTCAACCAATAATTAATATTTGGTGAACATATGCAATTTAACATATACAAAAAGGGAAGTAAAATTTGTAGAATGTAGAATGCCCAACATTTTCGCGGAAGTATTGCGAAAGCATTTCCCGTGGCGCTGTCGGTTCAAAACGAAAAAAAAAAAAAAAGAATGCCCAACATTATCCCGATACACTATTACATGAACATACTTACACATAGGCGTGTGTAAACCTGAATTTTGGGAGGGTACCTACAATATTTTTGGGCCCTCTCTTAACAAGACATATCACATATACATAATTAATCAGTGGTATCATACTGGTATATAATTACTAGTAAGTACCAAATTATATATCCCCTTAGATCTGATATCTATTTCTAAGATAATTGCTATATTTATTTAATATTTGTACTTTTGTAATCAAAATCTATAGCTGTTATATTCATAATAAAATATTCCACGCAAATTTAAAATATCTTACGTTTTATTATTTATTTTTATCACGAAACATGATTTATTTTTTACTACATATTTTAGAAAAAATTTTATTTTATTCTAGTAACATCAGTTAAAATATATGCTCTGGGACTCATACATTTTAAGGCACCATTTACAAAAATATCTGGGGTTGTCCAGGCACTGCCACCAGCCCCTGTGCGCACACCTATGCAATTTCACCATAATACATTAAATGCTTACAAAATACATAAATTAAATAGAATGGTATTTTATAGTATTTAATCATTACATTTTAACTAGAATGTAAAAAAAAAAAAAATGTCTGTAGTTTATAATATATGCATTGTTAATTGGTAATATTTTAACAATTTTTATTTATAATAATGGTTTTTTAACATTTTTTTTTAAATTTTGAAGTATTGAATAATTTATGAATATAAATATTTTTGAATACTTTTATTTTCAGTAATGGAAGCCGTTAATAAGCTGATTCAACAGTTAAAACATAGAGGAGAATACTTTGTTACTGGTCATGAAAAATTAACACTTAATACAGAGATTCTCCACACTATTAACACAAGAGTATTATCATCACTACACAATGATCATATTTTAAATCATCACTATTTATCTGAAATTCTAAAAAAAGTCTCTAAGTTAAAATTACTCAAATCATCAAACTTTGATCTCAATCATTCTATTAAATTATCCCCTTTTCATAATCTAGTTTATTTAGAACTTTATGATATAGATATAGAATGTTTGATAGGTTTGAATTACGAAAAAATTGAAGTTCTTATTATACATGGTTCATTAAAATCCTTAGCCCTGTTGTTAAATAGAAAATGGACTAACCTAAAATATTTAGCACTTAGGGGCAGCCATCTTGAAGCTTTAGATAGGTCAATATTACTAGCACCATATCTTACATACTTAGAAGCGCCTAGAAACTTACTAACTGAAGTTGAAAATATTGAAAAACTAGAATGTTTAGACATTTTAAATTTAAGCATTAACAGACTGACTCAAGTACCAATATTAAGTGATTATGGAGCTAGAAATTTAACTGTGTTAATATTGAGTTATAATTGCATAAACAATTTAACAGGTAACTATGTATAAATGTAAATTTTTTCTATTTTTACTATTTATAAATTATTAGTTAAATGTAGATTTTGCAAAAAAAAAAAACATAAAATGTGGATCAAAGGTTCACTCATATACTTTATATAGTTTTATTTTTTTTTTTATTTCTGTACACTTATAATACTTTATACTTCTATTTTTATAATACTTTAATGTATTTGAATACATTTTTGAAATGTGAAGATTATACAAATCACATAATTTGAATATGATATAATATTTTAATTTGTGAGTCTCAATTATAATAGTATTAGTACAAGGTGTAATCCAATCATTTACCAGTTTTATAGTGAATTTTTTTTTATATTTTCTGTCTAAAGTGATATTGTGATTACAGTCTCTTAGTGTATTATACCTATTTATGATGCATTTAAAGAATGTAAAACAATTTTTCCTGTACTGGAAGTATTAGCTTTTGATTTTTATATTATTATATAAAATTGTATTGCTTGCTATTGGCGCTGTATAATTTTGGAATATACTAACATAGATATGTTTTTAGGCTGGATAAAACTTTTTTTACATGAATATGTTTTTGGACTGGATATTTTATTTTTATTTCTGGTTTTTTCTAACCAAAGTTTTTGTTGTCATGGTTATTATTAGCAAAATTATATATTTATTTATTTATTTAATTAATATAAATGGACGAGAGTCCTAAAACATAATAATATTAACAATATTCATAGATTTTCCATGTAGAGAAAAAAATACAAAAGCCTGCTCTGGTTTTTTCTAACAGATTTTGTGTAACACTTTATTTATTGCCATAGAAATGCATATTAACTATAAAAACTTATTTTAAGCTTATCTTAACATATAATATTTTCTGTATTGTATTTTACCAGATTTTGTACTATATGCAACCCAGACTTTTATCATATTCATCCATTTGCTGGCCCTATTATATAATACTAGTTTTCATACTAAAACTAAATTACCAAAATAATTAAATTTGTCTTAATTAATGCATCATAAAACACTGTTAATAATGTAGTTTGCTGGGATCAATGGTAGATAACATCTTGTACCTATTCCAAACTTAATAAACTATTATTTGGCATATTGATAAATTGTTTTATGAAACTGAATTTTATTTCTTTTATACATTTTTGTTTATCTTAAGGGCGTCGTAGTCCGTACATTTTTTGATACAAAAACTTGTCTTCCAAAAAAAAACTTTCACGCCCTGTAGAATAGTCTTATTTTGTTAATTCTTATTTTATTTAAAAGAAGAGAACATTTGGCAGTTTGGATCAAAGCCCGATTTTCAAAATTATAATTATAGAAGCTAAAATATGCTTTTGAATAATGCACAATATTTGTTCTTTCTCAAACATATTTTTCTACCATTAAAAGTAAGATGGAAATTCACCCTTTGATCCTACCTGAACAATGTTCTCTTCTTTTAAATAAAAAAAAAAAATTATCGAAATTTGACTGTTCTAGGACGTCAGTGTTTTTCCTGTAAAGTCATTTTCGTTGATACACTACACCGTATTCATCCCCCCCCCCTAAATAGGTATCCAGCTGTAGATTAGTGGAAAAGTATTAAAATTAAGGAAGTATACAATTTTGAAAAATTGGAATAACCGGTACCGACACCCTTAATACTTTTTTTTGATGTATTTAAAATAAATAGAAATTTGTATTTCTTATCAATTAATTTACTTTTATTCATTCCTAGGTTTATCTAAATTGACAAATTTAAAAGTATTAGATTTGTCAAATAACATGATTGTGCATCATGAATCAATATCAGCAGTGGGTGATATGGCTTTTTTAAAATATTTAAATTTAAATTATAATCCTGTAACTTATATAAGGAACCATAGAGAAATAACATGTGGATATCTTCATGAAAATGCAGCTGTTGAACTTGTAAGTAATTAAAAAATATGATTATAAATTAAAATGTCTGTTTTTTATTTTTTAACTATTTGCTGTTACAGTTTGAACTTGACAATCGGCTACTTTCAAAATCAGAAAAACAATTTGTTGGACAGTCTTCCAGATCATTAGATTTGTCATTTTTACATTATCAACAGCCTCCTAGTAAATTATTAATTTATAAAAAAAAAACATGAGTTAATAAATTTAATTCTAACTTTATTATAACATCATTCATTTGCAAATTTTATAGCGAGTGTTAAAGCCAAAAAAATAAGGTCTCCCGTTATTGAAGACCATGAATGGGAAAAAAGTTGCATTATTCAAACTCCTGTGCTACCAACAACATTAAACAAAGGTTCCTTAAATATTGAAATATTTTCTGTATATAGTCCAATTTATTTGTTATATATTTTTAGAAATTCTGAAGTCAGAACATTTGTCTACCAAAAAAAAAATTGAAAACGTACGGGAAATGTTTGGAGAAGATAACTGGTTACATAGTCATGCTGGAAGTTATGTTCAAGATATTTTGGGTATCAAACAGCAGTCAGATAATGAATCATTTTCCAAAGAAGTCCCTGTACAAATATTATTTTTAAATGTTTATATCATATACATAATGCAATTAAGTTATTTCTTTATTTTATTATTACAGGTAGAACAAATGATTGAAAACAGTAATTCAAAATCTAATGATCTTACTGATCAAAAGGAGGGTATAATATTATGTAATGAATCTCAATTGGAAATGGATATAGAGCCTAAAATAGTTGATCAAAAAGTAACTGTTGACTCAAAGCCAGAATGTTACACCTTAAACAAAAATGATGAACCTTTAAAATTATCAGGTCAGCTAGTTTTGAAATTGGTTAAACTAAGTAACATGTTAATTATCATAATATTATTATACATTAGTAATTCTATTTGTATAATTATTGTTCTCGTATAATTTAGCATACCCGCCCTTAGGGTAACATAAATACGCCACTGAACCATTTAAAAAAAAAAAAATAAGTATTTTGTCCAAAAATATGTTCATGTTCAAAGTTTTTATTTTTTTAAACTGATATTTCTTATATATGATATTTAATTATACATATTTTTACTAATAATTTAAGTTTCTAATTTTGTATGTAACTGATGTCTCTATGATCAGTTTGTAAGTAATAAATATATATTTTGTTTTTTTAGAAAACTATTGGCGAGTTCAAACTATTGATATAAAAACAAGCGAATATTCCAATATTTTATTATGTTTAACTGAAAGGTCAGTTATAAAATATTTTATTTAAATAATAGTTTTTTTTATTATTTATCATTTGATTATAATATTAACAACCAACTTGGTTGCCATAAGCATGTAATATAATATACCTATAGTATAACATATAAAAACATAATTATTATTACCATTGATTATAAATACTATAGATTGTTCACACAATTATGAAACATTGTCGTCGACAACAGCACTTCTTAACGACCAAATCCATTTTTTGTCAATTTTAAATACAAACCTGAAAGCAATCTATAGTATTTATAATCCATGTTATTACTTAATATTAAAAAATAATTTATATAATTGGCTTATCTCCCAGTATGCGGTCTACCATAATAATAATAATATAAGTTTAGTATGTGGACTACTGATCTACAATATATATTTTAATAAATTCAGTGATTTTACACAAAACAAATAATTATGGTCTGCTAACCTACCGTAACAACACCTTACCGTACCAACCTTACCATCCACAGTTCATAACCCCCATAATAACTAATGGCATTGATCGCCGGGCTTAAGTTCAAAAAAAAAAAAAATTATAATCATAAAAGAAGCGGGTAAGTGAATGTCGCTATAATAAAAATACAAAGCAGCTATTACCAGATTAAACATAGATTAAACAAATAAAAACATTTGCAATGGAATCTAGCAATCTTGAAGTTGCTATATATTAAATTTGTTTTCAGTTCCGATCATCAAGCATTGGCTTTACTTGTTAATTTATTTTAGTATGTCAACTTTTCATGTTGATTTATTCTGTATCTAAGTCATTACTACCGTTAATTTTGATTCACTATCACCAACTCGAATATATGGCAGATTAGATGGAAAAAATGATAGATTTTCTACATTCATCAAAACTAATGTGTACCTATATTATATAATATATATATAAATAAAAAAATTCTTTTGGAAAAAATTAAGTTTTTATTTAAAATGTCATGTATATTTTGAATCATAAGAGTTTAGCTGAGGATAACTACCTTCAATTTATCTCAACCCCTGTAGAAAATATAGTATTTTATATTTGTATGTGTTATATATATTATGTACCCAACTTAACCTTGACCCCTCTTCCACCTATTTTTTTTTTGTCTTCATATACTCTACCTCTAGACTTAAAATAAAACATATATGGCTGTATAAATATATAATTATATAAATGGCTCATAATGATATTAATAAAAAACATAATTTTGTAGAATTATATAATGTAATGATTAATTAAAATCTATCATTTTCTAAAAGTGGAAAAAATAATGTTCAACTGTGCGAAACTTATCTCAACGGCACCTTAGACTTAACCCTAACATTGATTTTTATAACATTAACTAAGAGATATAAACATAGACCCAACTAGGGGAGGTGCTTGGAGGTGCTTCAGCACCCTCAAACTTTAATTTAGCACTCTCAGTTCAAAAACACCGAAAATTGAAAAATCATGTGAAAAATAGTATTTTTTTGCTTTACATAAGGTTTTTTTTTTTATTTCTTCGTTTTTAGCAGAAACAAATTATTGTTTGTAATGATTATAGGTATATAAAATATTAGAGTTTAAAATTCATCAACATTTCGAAGATTTAAAAAAAAAATTTCAGTTAGAACTTTATATAAGTTTTTCTTTTCATAGCCAAGATTAAAAATGTTAATAAAAGATTTCACATAAGTTTTTCTATCTATAAAAAAAAAACGTATACTCAAACGGATCATTCATTTTTTATGAGTGTTTGAACTTATAATTGTTAAGATATTCGATATTCAGTGGTAAATCGAATTCTCATAAATCGATTTTTTAGATTTTGTTGTATTTCCAAAATTAATAACCGTAGACTCTTGAAATGTTCACCAAATATTTATATTAGTATTATCTATACATCGTAAATTCTTCAAACAATTTTGACTCTTTATGAACTATTTATAGCCATGACAACATTTTTCAAATTGAATTCAAATATAACACATTTATTACGGCATGCTTAACAACTACTGTACAGCAAAGCGGTACCCACTTGACCACATTTTTATCTGCTTATACTTCCAGGTTACTATTTTTATCACCTGAATAATATAATATACCTTATGTATTTACTGTTGATTTGCTTAAATATTAGTGTCCTTATGTGCTTACGGTGCATAGTAAATATAAAATTGAAGTATGTTATTTGGGGGTGTGGGGCTGTTTTCTCTACATAATTTTAGCACTCCCAAGTGTTTGGCCTCTAGTTGCGCCTAAGGATATAAAGAGAAAATTTATCAAGTGTTTTAAATAATAAACAATATAATATGATAACTATAATGATGCCTATAGGGGATAGCTATAATAGAACACAAAACATTGGCAGACTGCATACTATACTCATATTTAGTTAGGTAATAATTTTATATTTATTTCTATATATTTACAATATATTATGTAGAGAATTATAAATTAATATTATAAAACTGAAAACTAAAAAAAAAAAATAATGTTTTTAACAATAACTTATTAATTTTGTATCTATAGAGAATTAAAAGAAAGAAATTCTGTTGATGGTAATTTGATTGCTACCTGGAGCCGAGATTCCATTGAAAGTTGTGTCAAAATTGGCTTTGATCCGATTAAATTACAATTAAACTTTATGACTATACGAAAAAACCTAAATCAAAGAATATATACAATGAGTGATGATGATGCAAAAGTAAGCTAAATTATTAAACAATTTTCAATAGTAGACTTTCAAATTATGTGTATTTAATGATGATTCTTTATATTTACTAATTTTTAGTTTTTGTGAAGTAGATAGTATAATAATATTATGTCTCGTATTTTTTGTTTTATACTTGTTTTACTTATTTTTATTAATTTTACAAATCTGTAGCATATGTACTATAAGCAAATATAATATAAGAAAAATAATTTACCTGTAGTATGAAGAGGCAGACTATCCAGTGACAGAACCCTGAAGACATAGCATTATAGTTAAGGATTTAATAAATCCATCCCTGCACCAGTGTATTTTTAACTAATGGGGGGGGGGGGGGCTATAAAGTATAGAGTTAGTATGAGTGGCTAGTTGGGTGTGGAATTTGTTGTAGTGGTTAAATACAGCTGTGTGGATGGTTTCAATATCAAGGTCTTTGTAGAGTGCTGAATGAGTTATTGGAAACATACCAAAGGGCAGAGGTTAGTAAACAGAAGATAATGGATTGAAATTCCTGAATTGTTTTTGTTTGTGATGGTTTGGCACAACCTCATATCTGTACCATAAGCCTAAATGGGCCTTAACATTGATTTGTAAATAGTTATTTTATTATGGAAGGAAAAATTTGATTTAAGGATAGGGTGGATGAAGTGTAGTTTTTTTCTTGTTGATTTTAAATGAGAACCCCAAGTGAGACTTATATCTAAAATTAGGCCAAAATATTTAATTTGGGTTTCAACTGGAATTTCTGTTCCTCAAAGTGAAGGACAGGTGACATTTCTCTACTTAAGGTGGAAGGATTTATCATCTGTAATTTTAATTTTCCAATTGGATGCCTTATTTTTTCTATATCTATGGTTGATGGTTATAAAATGCAATAATGTTATCACTATGTTCAATTAATATTATTGTTTTATCTGCGTATACTATGAGGCAATTATAATTTTATTTCATATTCGGTATGTCTGAGGTGAATATGCTGTAAAGGTTTGGAGACAGATCGTTTCCTTGAGGACCCCTGTTTGAATTTTGAAATAGGGAGAGAATGTGTGTGTGACAAGTTTGAATGTTTGGATCCAAGCCAAATTATGACTTGGGAATGGTGTTTTGGGCTTGAGTAAATTATTTGATTCTGCTGGGAAAAATTGTTGGTTTTACTAACACTGGTAATAAACTAATGTGGGAAGCGACATTGATTGAGTTCCGTCTACCTTCTTTTATTTAAAAGTAAAATAAACTTTTTATTAAAAACCTTATTAAATTTATTAAAACTTTTGCATTAGAGTATACTATAATTAATTTTGATATGTATGTATTAATATTTACATCTACAATCCATTACTCAAAATCACGATTTTCTTGAAATTGGTTCTTGTTAAAGTTAAATCATAATATTATGTAATATATTTTATATTTTGTGATCTATTTATTTAATTATTTATATTTTCAGGAATTTTTAAACATTATTAGTATGCAGTTAGAATCAAGAACATTAAGTGAAATGAACCAATTAGTATTTAAATGTATAAAATGCGCAACAATATTTTGTCAAGAAAGTAATAGAAATGTTCTTAGTAAGTACAACCAGTTTAAAGAGGAAAAAAAAGGCGGGCAGTGGGTCAATTTAATAGATAGTGTGAAATTTGAATTCAATCATATTATTATATCATTGTATAATGTATGTGTATAAGAAAAACGATTCTGAGCAAAGGTGGTATTACATCAGCCTATGATATTACTTAGTATATTTGATGATATTGTAAATAAAGTAATTTTTAAATAACCTATTTACGTAGAATCTTATTTTAAATTTTCAAACCTTAGCGATAAAAGTTGAACATTTTATAAATTTTTAACTACAAACTAATTATTAAATTTTAAATTTGATAAATTTATATGCTCGTAAAAAATAATTGTGACTATGTATTTTTAATATTTTTAACCTGATATTGTAACAATATAATATCAGGAGACTAGCATTAATTTTTCACACTTTTTAGCCCAACAAATAAAATTTTATTGATATTTATAGAACCCCGATTTATATCAAACTTCTCTTGTATAAAACCTTATTAAAACCCATTTGGACATACGGATTGCAGCTATGGGGAAATGCTAAAAATTCAAACCTGAATAAGATTCAAGCTTTTCAAAATATGACCTT
>NC_042496.1:4449934-4492073 GCF_005508785.2 Acyrthosiphon pisum | reverse complement strand
CCTATCGCACATATACTTATTATGTCTACGATATAGATTGTATATTTTCTTCTAAATGAAAAAAAAATAAAAAAAAAAATATTTATAGAAAAAAAAATTTTAAATTGTCAGTAATGTTACGAATCTCCTTGGAGGTCCGTGCACAAATAAAACAACGAACACTTTCGAACTATAGGTTACTTTCTATATTACTTGAAAAGAAAAACTTACAATACATTTAATGAAATAAAATGGTCTGACAATAATAATGCTCTGGCGCGAATCACAAGGTTCCGTCTACTGCTCTGAAATGCCACTGCACTCGATGCTATACGAGCCGTGCCTGTAGCCAGCGCTTGCCTGGAATTGCTGTCGCAGCAATTTCAGACAGTCGCCGTCGTACAATACTATCTTATACACTATTATATATATATACTAACTAATATAGCCAGGGGTTCTTAACAGTAAGCAGCTTGAAAAAAGTCAAAATATTTTGAAAATTTTATCAAGTATAGGAATTGATAAAATAAACATATGATATAAATCTCAAATTTCTAGGGTTATTTGTTTTTGCAACAAAATAAGAAAATCACCACATGAAAAATCGAGTGAATGTCCAATATCCAATAGCCAAAATATTAGCTAAATATTTAATATTTGAAGGAAAATAGTTTCTCATTTTTGAAGAAAAATAGACCCAACCCATTCAATATCAGTGTTAATATAATAGCTCACTCAATATTTTTTACGAAAAATAATATGATAGTATTATTTATTACTGTTTGTTGTAATATTGACTAAACCCTAAAGTTTTAGATTGTAAATATCTTTATAAATAAATAAATAAAAAGAAAACTGATTATAATATTATAAAAATAAAGTATTAAAGGTAATATTATGTGAGTTGTACTCCTATAAATATTTATCTTAATAATAATAATAAAAAAAAAAATGTTTTCCAGAAGAAAAAAGAAAAAACTGTTGTCCTAGTTGTGACAGCTATATTATTGTACAAATACAAGAAGAATTTCTTCCATCTTCTTCTAATAATCTAATGCAACCCTCAGAAATAGAAGAACAACATTTTGTTGAAGAAGAAAACTCCAATAATTCAACACCTATTAATTCAAGATCTAGTAAGATAAAAATTATAGTTATTTATAGTTATATATTATATGTATTTAATAACAATATCAAATTTTAAGGCTCAGAAGAACCGGAACAACGAATATTTTCTAATAATGATAGTGATATAGAAGTCATAAGTAATCCTAGTGAGAAATCTGTGGAAATTCTAGAAGTAATATCAAGGTATGCCTGTCCTATATTTATGTTTTGAAACCTTAAACCATTAGGAATAGACGTCAAATAAATAAAATCTTCACCACAATTCAATAATTAAAAAAAAAAAATATATCAAAAATATCTCATGGCTATAAATAGTGTAACTTTATCATGAACTTTTTCTTTTTGATAGAGGTGGAAAAACTTGTTGGAAACCTTCTATTAAACTTGCTAATACTAAAATACTTGCTTAACATGCTGTCTATATAAAGAAAAAATTTGTATGGCTATAAATAACTCAAAAAGAGTCAAAATTGTTTGAAGATTTTACCCTGTATGGAAAATAATTATTTTAAAATTTGGTGAAAATGTTTAGCATTTAGGGTTATTTATTTTGGAATCAAAAATTGTTAGACAAATATTTCGTTAATTTACCGCTAAATATCAAATACCGTAACAGTTTTAAATTCAAACGTAAAAATTAATATTAGTATCCGCTTAACGTTTTTTTTTTTTGTTGACAGTATAAAAATGTGTGAGGAATCTTCTATTAAAATGTCCTATGTTAACTATGAAAAGAATAACTTTTATAAATTTCCACCTGAAAAAGAGTTTTAACATTTTTAAAATGTTGATGAATTTTATCAAAATTTGAACTTAAAATTCATATAAAAAATAATTGAGCCTGTGTATCCTTAATATTTTATAACTTACATTAATGAAACTTATAAGCAACTTTGCATTAAGTTTTCAAGCTTTTTTACTAAGTGCTAAAGTTTTTATCTATACTATTATATAAAATGGTAAGGGTTTTCTTGGACCGCGCTAACCGAGAAAACTACTGAACCGATTTGGCTGAAATTCTTTACTGTTATACTTGACAGTCTGCTGGAGGTCATAATACCACTTTTGTTTAGAAAAATCCACCAGAAAAGTAGGAAATATGGATGTCAAAAATACAGCAGTGGCGCCATCTGTCCAGAAAAAAATAAACTATAAAATAAAAAATTTAGTTTATTGTTGCAAATTAAAATTATAATAGTGTATTATAATGGTTGCTATTGGTTAATCGGGCATGTTTGTTGATTTGTATTATTATTTTTCGTCAATATATATATAAGTATATTGACGACCTCTGAGAAGAAATTAGATAATTTAAAATAGGTAAAATTTGGTTTCTTCTTATTCGTCAGATTTTAGTACGGTTAGCTTAGGTTAGGATTTTGTATTAGTTGGTTATATTATTCCATCGTAGGTGGAATTAAGTAAAAATGACAAACTCGGTATTACTTTGATACTCTGGAGCTAAATCATACACTTACGTATGGGTACAAACAGCACGGGGTCCCCGATCTACCGCAGGTAGATTGCTTACCTGATAATATACTGCTGCGAATCAGAATTTTTATTCTGGATAACAGAAAAGTTAAGATAAGTTTTGAACACCATACAACGAATATTAAATAAAAAATTGAACAAAGTTTGAGTCATATAGAGTTGGGACATTTAACGGGTAACAAAGTGCACGGGATCAGTTATTTTTAGTGAAAATGTATTTATCATTAATAGCAATAGAAATATTTCAATACGTTTTCATTAACAATTTTTATATTTACTTGCCGATCACATTAAACGATAAAATTTCAATGAAAAATTATACATCTCATCGTCCGGAAACAAAATAAACAACCAATCACGGATGAAGCTGTGACGGTCAGCTATAATATTATAATATTAATTCAACTTAAAGGCTATAATAAATAATAAATATATAAAAAATTCAGACTGATAAACCGTCTCCACTCAGAATCGTTTTTCTTATACAATTAAATTATATCATTGAATTCAAGTTTAATACAATCCATTATACACTGAAAATTTATATAATTATTTACGATTTTTTACGGGTAATGAAGTTCATGGGTTCTGGTATAAACATATATAAGATTAATACCGCTAGAAACATTTCAACAGGTTTTTAATGACCGTTTTTATATTTACTCGCCGATCACATTAAACGAAAAAATTTCAATAAAAAATTATACATATCATCGTTCAAAAGCAAAATAAACGACCAGTCACGGGCAAAGCTCTGATGGATCAGCTAGTCAAATATAATATAAAAACAATTTACAAAATTTTAAATATCAATCAAAGGTATTATTAGCTCAAAAGGAATCAAAATATTTCGAAAATTTTACCAAATATGAATAATTCTAATATTAATATTTGGCATGAATTTCAAGTGTCTACCGTTAACACTTATTAGTTTTTGAGGTATACCAAAATAAATAAATAGATTTTTTTCTAAAATTGGTTTTGCATAAAAATTACCACTTTTTTTGTTTTTCCTAACATTTTCTAAATCTAACTTTCAATTTTGATCTCTCATAAGAACCAAATAAATTCAATTTTTTATCTTAAAAGATGCTGATGTCATTAATTGGAGCATCACCTCAAATGATGATGACAGACAGACAAAAAAATAAAAACAAAAATTTACTCATTCCATTTTTTTTATAAATTACTCATTACTTTAATTAAGTACATGTTTTTACTGTTATGAGTTAAACTGTTCAATATTTAGTTTAGACTTAATAATGATCCTACCATCCCAGATTATGCATTTTTAATAATTGTTGTATTTTTTTAAAATTAAAATTGTATTTGTATTATAGTACAGAAAACAAACCAGAAAAATCTCAGTTGACTGTTGATGTTCGAACTGCATTAACTGAAAGTAGCTCTTCAGGTTAGTTTTTCAATCATCACCTTAGAAATTAGAACATTAATATTTTTACTCTGTTGAGAGTAAGATAATGACGAAAACCGCTATTTCCATTGATTAGAACTGTACTCTGTTCAAAATATGAAATTCATACGGCGGCTGACTTGCTAGAGTAGCTTTACTACACTGCAGGTATATAGATTGGTGACAAACTTGTGTTACCTATATGCCGCCACCATATGTGTTTCTTATTTTAAATAGAGTGTAATATATTATAGATCATTACTGCATGTTGTATCCAGCTCATGCTCCGAGTCAGTGATTTTATTCTCCTTATTTCTTTCCTTTATTTTATTATCTCCGTAATGTGTAATAATAATATAAATTATGTGTTATAAGTAGTATAAAGTTCAGTGGCATATCTACAGTGTGATATGGTGGTAGTGCCCCCCCCCCCCCCAATAAACAATACTTTGTAAACAATACAACATGTATAATATTAAAAATATGAATAGACGTGTATACTAAAACAGTCTATTAAAATCTTTATATCCCCCCCCCCTGTGAAAAATCCTATGATACGCTACTGATTGAGTTGCTCGATTTTGTCCATAACGCATATATAATAAATGTATTGTACAGTGCACTTATGTGTCAATTTTGGTCATAGTCTTATTTCAAATATAGTATAAATTTGTCATGGTGAATTGGTGAGTATTGTCATCAATGAACATTGAACAATTGTATATATTTTTTTTTTTAATTATATTAAATTTATACATAATTTTAATACGTTAAAGTTGATCTTGTTTTGTTACTTATGCCTTGTAGTTAGTTTTAAATATAATTTTAAACTTCCTTCATTTATTATAAGTATATATTTTACAAATATTTTGTTTAGATATCTATAAAATATGAAATTTAATTCAAGTTAATTAATAATTATATATTTCTAATAGTTAAGTTATTTTATGATAAATAAGTACAAATCTTAATAAAATAACTGACATTAACCAATTCCTTTTTTAACGGCTCAAAAATGTATCTTTAACATTTTCATTTATTGTGGTTTTTGTTGCATTTTAATTGAATTAATATTAAAATTAATATTAGGATCAATGACAGACAGTGTGTGTACCGCTTATGAAAGTCGAAAGCAGCACAACAACAGTTCATCAACAATAAAAGGTACTCTATTAACAACTAAATATGATATACTTGTCTAATGAATACATTATAAATATGTATATTGTTTGCATAATAAAAACAGGAAGTAACATCGATTCTAGGATTCCATCGGTAGTGGATATGCCTATTAAGTTCTCTTATGATGATTTTGTATCAATTGACCCAAGATTAAAATCATATGTTCAACATAAATTTTTCGGGGATAAAGAAGAATTTGTACTTGTTTTTCGAGTATGTTATATGATTAAGTTTGGTTTAAAATATTTTATTAAAATTAAATACAATTTTTTTTTACTTAATAGTGTAATTGTATAATGACGAGCCCCAATCACAGACTTGATGGGTGTGTGATCATATCCAACAAATCATTATATGTATTTAAATTCATTGGCCAATCAGATGAACTGTAAGTAGTTGAAACATTAATTAATATGTTATTCTTATGCATCATTAACTTATAATCTTGTATAGCTTACAAAAAGTGTCTAGACATCGGTTGAGTCTTGTCAAATCCATAGCTACTCTTCCGTGGAATGTTGGTTTAGCCATATGTGTCAGTCAACCAGAACGAGACATCAAATATACATTTGTTCTCTATGTGCCACATATTACCATACGATTAATTGCATTTTTAGAAAGTATGTGATTATAAAAGTGTTAACTATCAATATTCTATTCCACTGTTCACCACTGTTTCAGGAATAAAACCATTTGAACGACGAGATGTATTAGTTTCATCTCCAAATACGAATACTTATCTATATGTCAACAATATTCTTTACAAAAATGAATTGCACTTACCAATTATTCACGTGGTATTCTGTGAGTGTGCGACAATTATCACAGATAATGGTAATTAATGGGTATAATATTATTTTACTTTAAATTAAATCTTATATGGTTATTTTGGCCTAAGCTAAAATTACAAGTATATGTTATTGTGGAAATATAATGGATGTATATAATATTTATTTTAGGACTTGTAGAAATTATTGACTTACCTGGTATAGTGATTACCGAATATGAACTGGTAGTATTAGGTGGTGAATGTGCGTGGCTGATACCTTACGATGAACATTTCCCAACATTAGCTCATGTTCAACAAATGAGTACATTCAATCGCATTGTGAGTTATGCAAATTTAAAATTACGCATTTATTAAACAAAAATGTGAAATTAACTCATATTGATTTCTTTTGTCTACAGGATAAAAAGGAAGAGACACTTGGCTTACACTTTAATGACAATGTATCATGGTTATTAATAGTAAATCATATTGAAGCTGAGCACATGATGGATGAAACAATAAGGATATTAAACAACGCTAAACAAAAATTGTGTTCTGCCATGCAAATGGCCAATTTAAATTGCTCAACTTAGTGAATCAAATCATCCAATAAAACTGTTACAGCTCAACATATCTCAGAAGTCAGAAACGTGTGCAATTCAAATTTATTATTTTTAAATGAGAATATTTTTTTTATTAATAAACTCTTATTGACTTCAACATTATTCTTTTTCATGTGTTCATGTGGTTAATTGTTGTGAATGCATACCAATAGAGAGTAATGTATAACCATTTTATTCATTGTTATTTATTATTATTCCTGAATAATATTTTGTTTACAAAAAATATAAATTATTTGTGAAAAAAAGTAATTGTATCTATTATTAAACAATAAAAAAATAACTGTAATAAAATTATTTATTTTGAAAATCCTGTCAATTTTATTTTTTTTATTATTAAAATGAATGGCTTTGACTGCTAAAATCATAAGATTACGAGTTTTACAATACTTATATTTTCAATTTTGTTTGATCATAAAACTTTCAATAAAATATTTTTTTTTTTAAATTTGAAACTTACAACTTACCTAATTAAATTTGAAACAATTATATTTAATGTATATGCGTATTTAGAAGGGCCAATCTTATATTTGGGTATGTGCCTAGTCAGGTTAAACCCATTGTATTTCTGTTCCCCGTCAATGTAAAAATAGAACTAATGTTTTAATTTTAATAGCTATACAGGCTAGGGACCAAAACCAACATTTTGGTATTTGGCCCTTAAACAAAGGGTTTATACAATAAACTATACTTTAACATATTAATTGAACAAGACAAATGATAACATACTCTAAGGGGGGGATGGTCAGTATGAAATATTGAGATTTTCATTGCATTACACATTATATTATAAAGAGGCGCATTGA
Source organism: Acyrthosiphon pisum (assembly GCF_005508785.2). Classification (NCBI taxonomy): domain Eukaryota; kingdom Metazoa; phylum Arthropoda; class Insecta; order Hemiptera; family Aphididae; genus Acyrthosiphon; species Acyrthosiphon pisum. Next base: position 4,484,681 of record NC_042496.1, on the reverse strand, counting down.
ATAAGTAATTTTTATAACGCATTACTAAAAGCTTATAAACTATATAATAATATAGTACCTATATAAGATAATACATATATTAATAATCAATAATAATTATCATAATCTTCAGTCATCAGTAGTCAAATTAAAAATGAAATAACTTATGGAAATTGGAAACTAATAATAATCTAAAATAATGGTTACTATTTAATACTGAAGATTAAGATATGAAACGGTTATCAGGATAAACATAGTATAGAAATAACATACCTAATTAAGTAAATAAAAACACAAAAAAAATATGTTCAGATAATTTAATACTTTTTTATTTTATCAATCTTTTTTCTTTTTCTTTTGAACACAAACTTGTACCCTAAGAGTTATTATAATATAATATAATGTAAATATGATTCTTGTGTTACTAAATCAATAAATAAAATTGGAAATTTATGAATCAAATAATAAAATAATGCTGGACATAATATTTTTTTAAGTACAATAATTACAGCATATTACATATTAATATAGTCGTTATATAGCTTCACTTTGCAATACATGTTCGTCGCTTAATACATAGTTGACATGTGCAATCAGCAATTTTTTAACAAGATTTTTATCTACAAAATATAGTTGATATACTTATAGACTTTTTTTTACAATATTATATAAATCGAACAATTGATTTTAAAACATTTTAAGAATGTCATTCTAATTTTTACATAATTTTTATCTTATTGCTTCATAGAAGTTTTATTTTAGATCACAGGTTTTGACATACTTTTATTTTTAATATTACAAACCAAATCAGAAAAATGATAAAATATCAATAATAATAATAGTAATAATTATAATAAAGCATATTTTACAATCTCATGGTCTTGTATACACATTACTTTTATTAATTGTGTACACGGTTAAATATTCATTCAAATAAAAAAAAAAAAAGCTATCAACAATTTATAACAACGTTGATGTAAATTATATGTTTGAAATAAATATAAATATTATAAATAATATATTAGTTTACACATTAAAAAAAGGTAATATTTAACAAATAATTTATGAGTATTATTAATACCAATACCATTTATAATTAAACATCAATCCAAACACGGTGCTCTTTGAAAAAATGTTTTTAATAACACATTAAAAATGAATAGTTAACATAACTATGATACTTTCATAAATTGAATAAAATTCATGTAACTGAGAGCCTTTTTAAAATTGGATTTCTTAGGTATCTCTATTATATTGTTTGAAACATCAGTTTAACGATCATACTTATATAATGACAATTAAAATGATCTCAATAATATATTATATATCTAATCAGTGAACAATATTATGAACTCAAATTATTGCTGATTTTTAGTAGTGATTGATGGACAACTGTACAATACTATCTATACTTCATCTAATATATATATAATTTTAAACGTTATCAAATATTCAACAATTAACTCAGACAACTCTGACAAATTCAGAAAATAATGTAGTGTAATCAAATTACTAAAATAAATTGTTTACAAATCCAATATCTGTGCTCGTAATATATATAGTAAAGAAATTTAAGAAGTAAAACAATACTTATAATATGTACCTAATTAGTAATTATAATATTAAGAAACTATGTATTACATATTTTGACGTATTATCGTCATATAAAATAATATTATCTTCTAGTATAATGATTTTTTTTCTATAATATATAATGTATAGCTATAATATATAATATTTTATGTATATTATACATTTTTTTTTTTCGTTTTATAATAATCTTACAGCGTTAGACAATATTATATTGAATTATGATAATATGGTAAATTAAAGAAATTAATAAATAAAATTTATCATACACACAAATGTAAGGCCTAACCACTGCATTTACCAGTATTGATTAGAGTAAAAATGTAATGGTGTTACACCTTACATTTAAAAATATAACTACGTACATTTTAAATATTATTGTTAATTTAAATAAATTAAAGAGAACCTAAAACACGACTTAATTTTAAAAGGTGTACATACAATATAGAACTGCTCAAAAAGCTGGTCATTTTTATCAGGTACAAATAATAATTTATTTTGGTTTTTATGTATGGAGGAAATACTTTTGATAAAATATCTGTATACTGGCCAAATATTACAGTTTTTTATTACTTGGTAACTTAAACAACATACATGTGATATTGGGTAAATTTAATAAAACTTAGCATTGTCTTACTTTATTCTAAATAATTTATTTCTTATTTATCTTCAATTATAAACACTTACCATATTATATTATAATATTACTATCTGGCTTATGATTATGAAATATTTAAATCAAAATAAATTTTTATTTAATATATTTTTAATTTAATTCAAATACAGTAGCAATATAATAGCCAAATGTTAGCTAAAAGTTATAAGCGTTTATATTGAAGAAGAAATAAATTGTTTAAAATTGGTAATCCCTAATTAATCAGTTACTAAAAATTATAAATTATGCTGTGTACTAATATTTATAAACTGGATATAGTAATTATATAATTAATAGACACGCATTTTTTTTTTTTTTTTAGTTTTCATTTTTTATACTTTTCTATTTTGTTAACATTTTTTACTTTTTTTTGTATCTTTTGTTATTATTTCCCTTGACCCAATGTAAGCTAAAATAATATTATTTCAACTTATTATAATTTTACTAACTGATTATATTAGAAGCCAGTATAATTGATTTTTTTTTTTACTATTTAGAGTTAACAGCATTTACGATTGTTGTTAGCACCCGACGGTCGCATGTTTTTGTCGGCCCTTCTCAGTCTTTTGTTACTTGCACTCAACATCATATTTACACGATTGATATGAGTCAGTTGGTTGCGACTTAAAATACGAGTTTCCCTGTGTGCTTGCAGCTGTAAATAAAATGTTTAAGTCAATTAATACATTTTATAAGAAAAAAAATTATGCTGTTAATAATTTTTGTATAAGGTCATAGAATAATAAATTTCTTAATTATTTAGCATTGATTTAAAATTTGAAGTTAAATGGTAATAATATCATAGCTGATTTTACCTTCTGTGCTTTATTGGTGCCAGCAATCATTGCCAGCTCTCTTTTAAGCAACTCGTGCTTGTAAGCATTTTCTTCAGGTCGAGACACTAAAGAATTAAGGGCAATGGAAGTCGTCAATGGTATGATGATGTTCTCTTTTTTTACAGGAGACTTTTGGTCCCTCTTTTCAATTACATCACATTTTGGTCTTACCACTGCAGTCTGAGTAATCGGGTGAGACTCTATTATCTCAGGTTTTACTTCTTTGACAATAGATTTTTGTTGTACCTTCTTTTTCTTTTTTTCTTCTGTATCTAAAACAGATACAGGTTTTTGTGCTTCAACACAAGTTGTTGAATTACTGTTAGGCTTTTGTTGCTTTTCAACAACTGGTTTTATAGCATTTCTTTTTGGTGTTTTACAGCTTTTTGGCACTTCGGATTGTATGATGCTAAAGGAACTCAACCTGACCAACCGTTCTTGGGCACGGATTTTAGGAACAATTATTTCTTTTGGCATCTTTTGCGACTCATTTTTCATTAAATGAGGCAATGGGCATGGTGGTTTGCGACCTTTCTTCATGACTTTTTTAGGAGTAAAGGCTTTCACAACTGTCTGCGTTTCCTCTTCCATTGGCAAAACTGTTTGAGGTGACTCAACAACTTCGACTTTGGATTCGATTTTAACGTGTTTTATTTCAGACATGTCATTTTTTGGTTGTCTTCGTTTTAATGATGCAGCTACTTCTTTATAGCTACGAATAGCTGGTGGAGAGCATACTTTGGCCTTAGAAATTGGAGCCAATACTGGAAACATTTCCGTTTGAGAACGTTCGACTTTTTTAATCTCAACAACAGGAGATGACAAAACACTTGGTACATTGCCCAAAATAGTTTCAGGTGCAATTTTGAACTCATCAAGAGGCACAGATTTTTTCAGCGTCTTTTTCTTGGGTTGTTTAGGTAATTTTTCTTTGCATTTCACAGTTTCAAAGACTATTGGTGTATCGTCATCAAATGACTCGCTATTACTCGCAATTGAGGCTAGAGTTCTTCTCTCGGGCATTATTGAACTCACAGTGGGGCTGTGATAGACAGACATGCTTGGATGTTCAATGAGAAGATTCTCCAAAGGTGTCGTCTCCATGTCTGCTGGACCAATAGACGTGAAGCAAGGAGGAGGAGTAACAAACCAGCCTTCTTCATTTTGACAGGAAGAAGATGATCGACTGTGGCGATCAACTACAGTTCCACACCCTTCATCATCAGTCTTTTTAGAATCCGACTCAGATTCACCTAATTAAAATAAAAAATAAGTACCTAATCGAAAAGATAAAAAAAAAATGTATTTAATTTACCTTTTCCAAGGATAACCCAGTCGTCAGATTCGTCAATTTCGATGGGTTCGAAGTTTTCGTCAACTTCGATTAGAGAGTCTGGGCAAGGATCAGTGACGACAACTTCGTCACTTTTTTCGGTAGCGTTACTTCCGTAGAACCAGCTGGATAAGTTCGAAAACATTTTGGCTCGCTGTAAACAAATCTCAAGTTACAGAAAAAACTGAAAAGAAATGAGAATACCAAACACTTTTAAACATAAGTATAACGTGTAGGTAGTAGACAAAGTTAAGAGTAGGTACTATTATATAGGTTGTAGGTAACGGTTTCAAGATATCAGTTTTATTAGCTGTATGTACACTTAAAAATAGTTTATCATTTCGGTTTTTTTTATGTGTTGACATAATAGTGAATAGCGAATACTTGATAAAATATGATAGTTATAGACTATTATAGCTAACAACGAATAAAAGCTGGTTTATTTGCAGTTTTATTGACCCATTAGAGTATAAGACTTATGTAAACCGAATTATGAAAAAACAAATACAATGGAAACTAATTTGATTAACTAATTATTATACAACTTGATTGCACGTGTCATCGGTATAATATAGGTTTATACAATACATTTACAATGTCAAGTTCAGTAAAACTAGTTTCGTTTTAATACACATTTCATTATTTATGTTATGCGTATTTGTTATTATAAATAATAATAATAATATTGTTACACTGTTGATATTCGAAAGTGGCGTGTGGTGACCTTGAACGTAATAAATCTAGTTTATATTATGTTTAAAACGAGTATCTGTATAAAGTAGAATTACTTTTTTACTAAGACATAATATTATATATTACATAATGAATAATAACTACAAACAATATTAACAAAGTAAACAATGTATTATTTTTGTTTAATCTTCTCGAATAAGGATTTAATATTATGTTCTATTGTAAATGACTAAAATTTGTTTTCTTTTTTTTTGTTATTTGATCAATTATTCCATTATACTTATTATTTGTGTGTGATTGCATGTCTTCAATTTTTATAAAAATAATGTAAACAATTAATATTTTTGAACAAAGCATAATTTCTTTAATTATTGTCTGCAGTATATCATAGCAACAACCTACTGTAAAAGATACTTTAAATGTTACGAACTATAGACTATGGTTGTGTTTGAACAATATTCAATAAATAACTTTGAAGTATCGAAAATATAGGCCACATAGAGTTTAACGACCCTGGTAATCTGAATAGAGCCTACAAGTGGCATAAAATGAATTGTTAGATCATTGAGTACATGCGTGATGTACTCAAGTCAAAATATGTAAAATTATTTAGCAGTGTTTTGTATCTTACACAATATATTCTAAGTAAAATACTAAAATGTACTCGTTATATGAGGGACCGTCGCATTTAATAATATATTATAGAAATTAGGAGCACCTGAGTACACATACCTTTATTTTATCTCTGTAGAATTGTGGCACGAATAGTTGTGGTCAGTCAGGAACTGTAACAAAAATAAAATAAAAACTATAAATTTTGGAGGTTTTATTTTTATAGGAAAATCATAAATTGCGCAAGTAAAATAGTGAAAATTGTCTATAATTAAAATGTCGAAAAAATGTTTTGGCAAGTGAAAGCGAACGAAAATTAATAAACAAGTGGACTTTAACGCACAAAAACAAATATACATATACACGAAACATTTTCGAGCCAAGGGCAACGAGCCGAGCTTTGCCAATACATTTTGCCAACACAAAACAAAATATTAATCTATTATAATTTGCCAAACAGTGACCAGGAAAAACTGCGAAACTTTTAGAACATACGACGTTAATAATTACATTTTTATTAAGTCAAAAGTCATAACTTATATGCAACGACTAAAAACAAACGCAATTTCTTTTAATAATAAGTTCAAATAGTTCAATAGGTAGGTCTGCGCATAATATTTCATCTGATTCAGCAGATACCTCTAACAAGTAACTACCGGACTATAATACTATAATAAAATATAAAATTTACAACGCTTTTGTTAAGTTGGTAGGATACCTAAATTAAAAAACTAATTACGACGCTTTTGCAAAGTCCATAAAGACAGTTTAATTTTAAAATAAAGTAGTAATGATTAATATAAAATATTATTCTTGTTTGTATATTTATTGTACAACTAGTGTGCTCCCTATACATTATACAGCTTTTCCAAGGATTCTGTGGCCATCGGCATTATTTAAAGCGGAAATTAAAATTGCAGTACCTATCATTATCAATACATTAATAATTTATATCAGGGCAAATTATGTGTCGTGTTTCGAATGAGTTTCCTGGCTAACTTCACAAACAGTGGTTTTGTATTTATATACCGAGAACTCAGATTTGTCAATATTTTGTTATTCTGTCACTAGTTTTACCAACGAAGAGCGAATACTTTTTCTCAAACTAAAGAATTTTAACAAACAAAGAAACATGTTGATTTACTTCTACAAAGGGTTTTATCGAACCGTACAATAGTGTTCTTTTTATCTTATTGTACAAGACATACTACAAATATCTGAGAACGGATTTTGAGCATTGAGCACGTAATTATTCTCAAAATCGGTTTAGATTCGGATTATCATTTTTAGACCCATTGTGAAATTCGTCGTAATATGTATTATTATAAGTTATAACGCACACTTCGAGTATATAGTTATATTATATTATATTATGTAGCGTTTTATACAACAAGAAGACAACAAAGCAAACCGGTCTGTGGATCATCCAACTCTCTCTCACTCGTTCGCTCGCTCATCTTCCCACCACCCAACCTATTTTCTTCGACATTTTTCGTTTTATATACGTTTATTTTAAATGGCGGAGTACGTTTAAATACTTTAAAAACCCTTTATTAACCAGATTCTTTTTCTCGCACCTACACGGTTGAGCACTTTTCTAATGGTTAAGTTAATGTATTTTTCATTTCTATATTAAACGAAAACTGAAACATATTATTGACTCGATTATAGACGAATATACGATGAAGATTATACGGTCATTATCTGTATTTAAAAATGGGATTATTTATTTTATTTAGTATTGACCGTACTGTAAGTTTGTGAAGAATTGTTACGCATCGCTTATCAACACAATACGAGTTAATAATTTTATATATTGAAATTTAGACCATAACATAGGTCAACGAAATTGCGTATTAAAAAAATAACTATTTACTTATCAGAGTTTATTAACACGCGATAACATAGAAAGTTCAACACAATAACTCAGTATGGGGATTTTCTCCAATTTCCTTACAAAACAGTTTTTTAATGACAATTTTAACTGTACTTATTTAATTTTATTTATTTACCTATGCATACAACAAGGTGATCATCCAGCACCAATAGCGTCAAGGGCACCTACATCCCAAGGCGATTAATGTTTTAACGATTAAATATTAATGACTTCGGAAAATATTTTAAGTTTGAGTTTGAGTTTAAAACGTTAAAAATCAATATTAGAAGTAAGAAAGATAAAAAAAATTTTTATTAGAAGAAAAACAGAACGAGAAAATATAGCCTCGTTAAAAACAAAAATTACATTCACAATTAAAACAAGGTCATTATTATTTATTGTCATATTTTCTACAACCGTCATCCAATGCGCTTCTCAAAACAAGATTGCTTGTTGTGCATCAGTGCTCTATCTTGCCTATAACCCATAATACTGAATTGGCAGTATGCAATTATTATACGTATTACATTAGATTTCCTCGAGTTATATACTTATATCGTAATTCGCAACAGTGCATTAGTGCAACACAAAGACGAATATAATGAGTAGCAATGATACTGCGACGAATTCTCGTACCGTATGAAACTGAGTTGACTACTCAGGTACAACTGACAACGTTTTACAAGTTGTATTATTATTATTATTATTACAACCATTAGATTTGTTATCGGCCGGGGGATATACGGTCCGACGGAGTGTAATTGGCATTGCTCAAATAATGCCATAATAATGTATTTTGCATCCGAATAATTATCGTTAATGCGATGCATTTTCGGAAAACAATGACTGACGTTGGTCATCTCGTAGGTAGAATCTACGTGAACAAGTAGGACGGTAAAAATACATAGTAATTATATTATGCGTTCAATTAAATTGGGAAAGTAGGCGCGATTTGCAATTTAAATAATTTAACATTAAATATACTTTTGCAGATTTTTTTAACGTTGAAAATTTCCCGGATGACCTCCGACCGTCCTACATTCGACGCGCGCGCGTGTGTTTATATTTTTTATTAATATTAAGGAAGGTGGTTAGTCCGATCGTCAGGGCCATCGCAATAAGACACTCGGACGATATCCGCGTCGTACACTCGTATAGCCATATTAACGTCGTCGTAGGTACCTACGCAATAACGATTTTTTCCTTCGTAAAATATTTCGTTCTTATATTATTTTCGACGTCGATATTAATATAATGCTACGATAATGAATAATGGTATACAGAATACAATAATAAAATATATATTATATTATTATTATTATTATTATTATTATACGGAATAGCAGGTACCCGTAGCGAGTAAACAGAGAATAATAAAAATAAAAAATAAATCGTTACAGAACAAAAGCGATGGAAACAGCTGACCGAACGTGTACGGGTGGGCGGTGGCGCGCGGCGTTCGGGCGGCGAACGGGAACAAAGACATTCATACGTATATAGAATACGATGTATATTGTATACATAGCTGTTAAATAACCCCTTCTTTGGTTCTTTCTCTGTATAATATGCCATCACCTCATCACACTCTTTCTCTATTTCTTTCTTCCGACGCTCTCCGATCTCCTACTGACTTCCGACGACACCGTCAAGTGTGTGTGCTTCGCGACTCTTTGTCTCTTCGCTCGTCATCGCGACGCGCAGGGCCCGGACGATCCTCGATCGCAGTATTATAATATAATATTATTATTATTATGCGACTGCTACGTTCGGAAAAATATACGACAGTCGTCTATTGCGTCTGTACGATTCAATAGGTATTAGGTGGGTACACACAATTTCTCAATTAGCTGTAAAAGGTTCGAATCCGTCAACGACGTCGGTAGAGACGTGACCCTGAACAACCGACGATGCGTTGTTAATAGTTATTTATTATATTTATAGCGATCGAATGATAAAATAGATCACAGCTGATCGTGTTATTTATTAGAAATTATTATTGTTTTTGTTTGATTTTTTTCTCACTATTTACATAATAATATTATCTATTCATCCATTACCTACATAATCATCGCTATCCGACGACCGAATACAACAGCCCCGAAATTTCACAGACAACCAGTTTATGGCGATATCATCATAGGTACGCCTCTGTATGCGATAATATTAATTGGGTTAATGGGACGAATTTATTGTTAAATGTAGAGACGTAATAATAAATAATTCAAGAAGATATAATAATATTACCCATGATGGCATGAGCCAATGACACGATTGCCCATTGCACGATTTGCACATCTATTTACATCAAATATTTAAATATCTAATTATATAATATTAGAATATTTAAATATTTTATAATACCTATAACGATTATCTACGTATGGTGTATATTATTAATTATTATTAATCAATGGACAATCAAGTTTAATTTCAAAAAGTAAATTATCATACGCGAAACGTATATCAACGAGAACAAAGGATGACATATAATGCAAAACGCCCATTAATCTCCGATTATTTGCACAGATTGCGTAAATAATTACTGTACGCCGATAAAATTGGGAACAATTAAATATTATATTATAAAACGAAAAAACGACTCACCTTTATACTATGGCAGATAGCAGTAGAATATAAATTATTTATATTTACAAGAGATCTTCGTAAACTGTTAATACGATAAAAAATTAAGACTAATGTTTTATACAAGAAACAAATAAATTAATATATCTATATGTATATATATTATTATATATGAGTGTGATATAATAATATATTATTACGATTAAAAACAATTAAAATAAAAATAAAAAATATATGTATGTATATATATTTTAAAAACAATAATACAAAAACGAAAACAAAAAATGAAAAACGGACCGACAACCAGAGCGAGAGACAGATGAAAGCCAGCTGATCGGGTTCTCCTCTTGGTTTTACGGGCCAACCGACAGACCCCCACCATTGGTCGCCGAGCCCGTCGGGGGGCTGACGTCACGCAAACTGCGTCGTATTGATCACCGTCGCAACACCATACACAACAGCACCAGAAGTAAGCCTCATCGTACACACACGTTCAAACACGCTCACACATGCACACAAACGCGCACACACACGTTCAAACTTGCACACAAAAACAACGGCCGTAACACCGAACCGTGTGTAAAACGTTTATGTATAGATCGACCTGAGCGAGAGTGCGCGCGCATGCGACCAGCGAGTAAATAGTGATTGAGCATTAAACGGTGACCATTTCGGAATAATAATAATATTATATTATATTATTATACAGCCATAATAATATGCGTATTGCGTATATTTAACTTAGTAATGTAAATATAATATTATTACTTTATTAGTTATTACTTATTATCAAACGACGTTGCATGTTTATTTATTTAATTTCCGTTTAGATAACAATTGCTCGCGAGACAAATAGACAATGAAACACTGCACTCGGGTATTATTACCTACGTGCATTATGTCGTCTGTTGCGTCTGTTGCCGTCGTATCTCCAATAAACCGACTATTTTGAGCGGATTGCGCATCATAAAATAATTTAAAACACCATTTTTATTTTGTCGTTTGACTTTTCGGCCTTATTTTCTCATCAAATCATCCAACACATATATATACGAAATCTTTTTTTTTTTTATCGACAGTACAATTTATTATTATTGCGGTTTCCATGACGACCGAAGCCTTATTGCATGTGTTCAATATATTTCAGAGTTACACTTGCGAGAAAACGCTATAGCCTCAACCTGTATATGAAAATGAATCATATTATAGAAAATGTAAATTTCCTTTCCACAAATATTTCATAGCTAAATCTGTTTTCTTTATTCGAAAACCAACATAATATTATTATTATGACATTATGATAATATCAACGTTGTTATATATTTCTTATAGTTGTTATACTGTAATAGATTGAGACAATACATAATTATATAATATCATATGTAAATACGTTGATATACATACAATTGATTTATTTATATAATTATATGTGTATATAACATCTCGTAGGTAATACTCATTATTTAGGTATACCCCACTATAAAGTATAATGTATTAATGTAGACAAGTTGGCGGTAGGCGGTAGCCAAATGTCATCCCATATTTATCCCAATAAACCATCAGTTGAGACGTATTTATTTTTAATGTCACTATTAATATTACAATTTACAATTGTATTGCACACGTACGAGTGTAAAACTTGTCAACATAATATTATTGGTATATTATAATATCATCTCGTATATTATTATATATTTTTGCATTTGTACGCTAATTACTCAATTTAGGGGTCTTTGAGGTGAACATGTATAGAATTCGAAGAATTTCGATTTTTGGCAGCCGTTCAATAGGCAATAACTACTTTTTTTTGGAAAAGCATCTATCTACACGCGTTTTTTAAACCTTAACTACGTCGTATTTTTACATAATATTATAATACTATATAAAAACAATTAAAAAATCGTGCACATTGAGTAGGTATAAATAATACATCAGTAAATCACAAATATGATAAATATGTATACGACTACATACCTATGTATTATGTAGTGTGCATGGGTATGATATAGTTACCTATATTCGTATAAAACGACAACCATCATATTATTATACGTAGAATATGTATACGAATGACATAATATATTATATTATATAAAATTACGTCAAGTATTTTAATTTTTAAGTAAGTAAATAATTTTAATTTTAGTTACGGGGGTGGCCACAGGAATCCGTGTCGGGGAGTGCAATGCCCTCATGGAGCTTTTGTGCCTTTGTGTAGGTGTATCCCGGCCAACGTATCGACTGCTGTTAATTTGTCAACTTGAACCTTGCGCTGTTCGTATATATATATAATAAATATTGCGTCGGTACGTTCAAATGTAAACGCGCAAAACGTATATTATTTATTTTTAGTTTACTCAGTCGAAATTTTTATCAATAATTTTTTTTTATGCAACGTTATCGGCATTTTTGGCTCTGCCTACCTAGATATTATATAGGTACATTATATATTGTTCATTACATAATATAATACATAACTACATAAGTATATATATTTGTTGTGTACCTACCACAAAGATACTATATACCAAGTTTGTATACCTATAGACCTAGTCAGTAGTCATATAAGGAGTTATATACCTATGTTCTAAAAGACGTTTGTTGTTGTAAATAACAATATTGCCGCTTGCGATTTTTTGTATAGGTTCATAGTTTGATGATAATTATAATATTTAAAGTCTACAGATAAAAGAAGGCAAGTCAAAAAATATAGTACCTAACTACTATGCAAAAAAAGTAATAACATTTTTCTAAAAAAATTGCAACATTACATGCAATTTTACTCCGTATAAAGATGTGTTTGGTGCAGTAAAACTGTAAACGATAATTATTACGGACCTTGAACAAGTTGAACATAATACCTATGTAGTATGTAGGTATATTAATATGATAAAGTATAATTAACAATTAACAAGAAAGCTCCCATTAATAGTATATTATGATTCGGCACTATGTAACCAAGTGTCCAGGTCAGATTGATACCATAAGCGATAAGCTGCAGAAGACACAAAAACATGCCTATCATATAGTTACTGCGACAGCATCAAATTTGAAATTGTAAACTTTCAGTTTACACCAAAAAAACAAAATTGAAACATATAAAAAGCAAAATGATTAGGTATAATTTTGTGTTCTATTTAGTATGGTTATTCACTCCAGAACAACACATGCTTATGCACAAGCAAGGAAAACTTAAGAATATAATATAGTGGCTGGTAAATTATATTAGGTAGCCGTATGGCCGTATAGCTTGTATAGGTCTACTCAGAATTATTTTTCGTATGCAACAATTTATCATTGAACTCAAATTCAACACATTGATTATACATATCCATGAAATTGGCCCTTCAACTTTATTCAAATATTTACTAGTTGATTCTTTGGATAAAACGAGCTTTCAAAGTTGAATATCCAGTCCTTTAATAAAAACATAGAAAGTACAAACTTGTTTCAAAAAATTTCATTTATTTATAGCGAGAGTATGCAAGGTCATTCAACGAATTTGGATCACCTTATGTGTTAACATTTTCTGATAGATAATTGGATCTAGTATTGGTACTATGGGGGGTCAAAAATACCAAGTTTTGTAATTTTATTGAAATTCAAAAATATTAATCGCAGAAAATTGAAAAATTCTAGTGCTACTTAAATTATCATTTTATATATTCGATTAAATTTTGAAAATATTTAGATTAGTTTTAAGATATTAATAGGCATTTAACCATTTTACATTTTGGAATTTTTTTCAGTTTTTTTTAAGTGTTGATACAAATATGTATGCTCGGACAAAAAGCTTGAAAATATTAGAAATATATAATACAGGCATAGGTGCAAATAACGTTTGGGATTTGGGGGGCTAAAGCCTTACTTTGATAATATTGAATAAGCTTAAAACAAAATGTAGGAAATGTTTGGGGGGCTATGGACGTTTTTAGGAGGGCTTAGCCCTTAAAGCCTCCCCCCCTATTTTCGCCAATGAATACAAGATTCCACATAAGTTGTTCTTATAGAAATGTACGAATATTGTCAAACATACATTATATATTTTTAGCTTTTAGGTTTAGACTTTATAGTAATAGGTACCTACTATATGATAGATTAAAAATAAAATAATATTTCAAATTTACTTAATAGTACAGGCGTACCTATAAATAGTATAAAATGTGTACCTACTATTATGTTGCATTTATTAGTCACACAAACAACATCTAGTCGGAACTCAAATTCATTCTATATGCATATCTATTGTAATTGACTCCGCTATTTTTTAGTTCCTGTTCCTCTGTGTTTGATACTTGATTATAATTATGATATTTATGCTACGTATACACTGAAGTATCTTTAACATATCCCCAAAACAAGTAGTCATATGGGCTATGGCGTAAGATCAGGTGACCTATAGGCTACACTGCTACAGGAAGCCAGGTTTAAAGTAGGTATCGAATGATTCATTTTGATTATTCCTGTATTATTATTTAATATAATATAATATAATAGTGTTGTTAGGTAAGTACCTATACATAGATACTATAATATTTGTAATATTTTATACATAATTTTATAATATACCTAATACCTACCGGCCACCTTATACAGACGTATAGTATAGTACTTACCTATACTATAATAATATATAGTACTTACCTATACTATAATAATATATAGTATTATAACATAATAATATAATATTATATCTATTGTCTATATGTAAAATGTATATCCAATTAAATGTTATATATTTCTATAATGTTAATTAAAAATGTCAATGTTTTGAATGCCTAATCACAACCTTTTTTTGACATTCACCTGTTGGCTGCTAAGCGGTTATCTGTGTGTGATACGCTGATAAACTTACTACATTGATTTGTAATTTTGAACAATGGACTTACCTGTACCATAGATTAAACATACGTGTAAGTACAAGAGCACCAAAACATAATATTCATATTAATTACTAAGTAGGTATTAATCAATAGATAATCATATTCATATAATATATAATATATGACCAATGGCCAGAGCTGCCGCGGTCTTTATGTTTATTAAAAAATATATATATATGTAATATAATACGATATTACTATATATTAATATAAAACAATCATTATTCATAATCTAAATTTTTTTTTTACTACTACGATTATTATACTGATTATTTAAATTATATTGTTATTATAGGTATATAGTTGTAGAAGGATTAAAAGTGAATATTATTGAGTATACAACACTTTTACAACAATACAAGTGTACCTATATCCTGGGTACTAATACTTTACTATTTTAGGTACTATACATATCAACTAAAAATTTTAACCGTATTAGGAAATACTAAATAGGTATTAAAAATTATAGATCTAGCGCCCTAGTATTGATCAATAGCTATAGAAAATATTAAAATACAAGTATAGGTAGGTACCTAACCTATACGTACATTAGTTACAACTTACATTAGAAAATAATAGGTAACTAAATTATTTTTAAATAAAAATAAAAGTATGTTTTTATTTTATCACATAATTTCGTGCCAAATTATGCAAGTACAATAATATTTTATGTCATATTTTATTCTTATAGATTATTTTAAGTTTTATTTTTAATACCGTTCACTATAGAAACATGAGTACATGACTATACAATATACGTGAGAAGATACCTTATAATAATGTTATGACTTATGGTAATAGACAATAGTTATATAAGCAAAACAAATCATTATTATAAAATTCAATACGTTTTAAGGCATTCTATAAATTATTTTTAACATCATATGCACTTCACTCATTAGTCTTAACCCTTAACTGCTGTACATTGTGTATTTGCGTATTTTTGTGTAGCTCATTATAAAAAGTATAAACCAACATTAAATATCACTATATTAGGATACAGATGTTTAATATTGTAATGTAGAAATGTAGAATATTAATATAATTTATTATATTATATTATATTAGGTACCTATTGAATATTATATTTATAAATAGACATCAACTAGAGTGGTATATTAAGTATTAACACAATACCTATGCAAATTATTATTTATAGTGTATTCTTAGATAAAAACAATTCTTAGAGGTTATGAAAGTGGAGATTATTTTCTGCATGTTTATACATGCCGAAGAATTTACAGGTGAAATGCTTAAATAATAAATACCATTAGGAGGTAAATCACTAATCAGTAATCAGCAGTGGTGTAGCGAGGATTATGAAATGGAGGTAATGGGGGTTAAACACCGACAACCCCCGTGACTACGCCACTGCTAATCAGTATTCAGTTATTACTGTTCACTGATCAGAATAATGAGCACAGCTATAGATAATATTATCTGCTAAAAAATTCCCGTTTTTTCTTAATTTTTTTGTTTTCCCCGATTATTTTGAAATTTAACTTATGATCCGCAGAATACCATCTATAGTTTCAATTTTCTACCAGAAACTGCTTAACTAACTTTTTTAGAAATTTCCTGACAAGTAAATTTTTTAAAGTAATTATTATCCATACAATTTTCATAATTTTTGTCAAACGTTTTATGGTAACTAGCATCAATTTTGTTTTCAGATCATTCTGTTACACTCTGCATGTATACAAGCTTGCCCAAATGATATGTATAAATTTGCCCATGAAATTTTTAATTATTCCGTATTCGCCAAAATGAAGGCAGCCCGATATTATTAATGGTTGCAACCACGATGTAAAGAAGATATTGCTTCTTCTCTACATCGTGGTCGTAACTATATCTTAATTCTAGGTTTTTATTAATGTATCATGTAAACAGCCGTCAGCCATAGAGTAATATTCTGCTATGACAGTGCTGACTCCCGGGACTTGTCAATGCATTGCAGGTTATTGCGATACTTGTTGCTATTGTTAGTTCACGGAAAACCTTAAACAAATAATATTTAAATTTTAAGTTTTATACTTGAGAATTTTTACACAAGCTTACCAATAATCAGTGATGGCATGATTTCTATTTTTTTTTTCAGGGGGGGGGGGGGGGGGTTAAACTGGCAAAGAACATAATGTGCCGAATTTTGAAAACCACTGCACTAATTATTAAGAGGACGCTATGTATTTGTTGTCTCCGTCTTACACACGTACAACATGGAAAATTTCGTCGACGCTTTAGCACACATAATGTTCTTACTTAAAAGTTTGATAATACGTCAAATCACTCTGATAACTAATAGCACACTATTGAAACTCGTGAATGTGAATTTGCTAGATCGTACGTGTTTAAAATGGAGACAACAAATGCATGCAGGGTACAGCGTCCCCTTAATCATGCTAAGATTACCGAAGTTACTTTTATAGTTTTATGTAAGCAGGTAAGCTCATTCCTAAGTCATGATTATTGATTTATTTTGTTAGTATCATTTTGATTAAATTACTTTTTGTTAACAAGTTAAGAACCTCAAATAAATTCATAGCATTTTTAATAGATTTGAAATGTTTTTCGCCATAGTCAAAATCACTGATTTTATGTAGGTAATTGAAGATATCAGAGTAATATGAATAATGATTTATGAGAAATATGAGTAATAATGAGTATATGACTTGGCATCTAGCTTTTACATTATACTTCCGTTTAAATTCACCGCAAAACATGCATTGTTTGTGTTTATAGTTAAAAGTTAAGGTATCTATTTAGGCAGGTATGCAATAATAATTTGCATAATTATATTTAAAATACCTATGTATAAATATGCAAAAAAAATTTTGAGGAACTAGTTTTTGCTCTGCTTTTGGTTTGTATTATCTATACCTTGTCATTGAGTATATATGTTATTGAGTACCTATAGGTAGATCACTGTATTGTATGTGTTAAATATGATTTCAATGATAAATCATTTAAATTTTAAATGTACATTCATTGCAAATTTTGTTTGATCAAACATTTTAAGATGAAATCTATGTAGACATTTTTAATAATGGAAAGGATAAAACGTACTTTGATTTGATTTGATATAAGCCTATCTGTCGCTTATATTTTATAAATTGTAAAATAAAAATACATCTATATGTACCTATACACCCAAAATAATAGAGAAAATGTTACGCCAAGGGATAAATTCCAGGTACCTCCATCATCACAAATTATTGTTATATTTCATAGTCATAGATATAAAACAGTAATATGAAATCATTCAATTATATTTAATATTTTAATATATATATTATCCCATCTATTATCTATATTCTATAACACAGTATTACCAACTATAATTAGTAATACGTAATAATTGTTTTATTTTTAAATACAAATTACGATATTTAAAATTTTTAATTTTTGATTATACTATTTAGCTTTAATCAAGTTGAGTAATACTAATTAGTAATCACTAAATGACTACAGACTGCAGTTATAGTAAAATTTCACACCTTGGGCACATACGACATAAATAGGTACCTACTTCTACTTATACACACATATTATATGATATATCATAATTTATAAATTAATAAATTTATATTTATAATATCTATATTATAGGGAAGGCCGCCCACAGAAATTTTTCTTAAAATAAAACACTTACCATAAATTCTGTTTTTATATCACATCGTAAAAAAAATTTACAATTTTGTGGCACCTTATCAATTAATCCTCATCAGTTTTAGTCCCCTTATCGCCCTCCAAGACTACTATGTAAAATGCAAATAAATGCAATAAAATGCTACAGAAATTACAAATTACTAATTAGGTATTAATAAATGAGCGAGGGGCCGTGGCCCTCCCCCCCTGCGGGTGCCCTTGGATATAGGTAGCTTGTAGGTACAATAGGTACATATTGTATGGTATGATTCACTAAGTAATAACTATATTACTGATACTGGCGTATTTCCAAATAAATGGAAGACCTCGTTCATATCTCCCATCCATAAAAAAAAAGTAAAACCTCTGTCTTAAATTACCGCCTAATCTCGAAAATCTCAATCATACCTAAACTATTTTCTAAATTGATTAATAAAAAACTAACCCCTTTATGCAATAATATTATAATAAATGGACGGCACGGTTTTCGTACAGGTCGATCTACAATTACAAATTTATCTATTTTCAAACAATCAATTCTAGATTCTTTTAAAAACGGATTCCAAATTGATGTGATTTACACAGATATTGAAAAAGCATTCGACAGAGTAAATCACAAATTATTTATATTAAAACTAAAAGCCTATGGATTTTGTAATCCACTTCTTCCTTGGTTCGAATCTTTTATCGCACTCAATTTGTTAAATATGAAAACTTAATCTCGGATAATATCAATGTTGTGTCTGGTGTCCCACAAGAAGATCACTTATCACCACTACTTTTTTTACTTTTTATTAATGATATTACCTATGAATTAAAACATTCTACATTTCTATTACTAGCAGACGATTTCAAATTATTTAATACAATTCGCTGTCAAAATGATATTATACTACTTCAAAATGATTTAAATTCATTTCAAAAATGGTGTGATGTAAATGGTATGTCTCTAAATATAGAAACATGTGCAACTATTTCCTTCTCCTTAAAAAAAGAACCATTAACCTCTGATTATAAATTAAAAAATATTAAAATCTCACGAGTGAATGAAATTAATGATCTTGGAGTTACGTTTGACTCAAAACTTAATTTCAAACTACATACTAATAATGTTATTAAAAAATCATCATCCAAACTAGGATTTATCAAGCGCACTTGTAAAGACTTCCACGATGCTCATGCTCTTAAATTGCTATATTTTTCATTAGTATGCTCTCAACTAGAATATGCAAATTTGATTTGACATACTAACTCTATAACCCAAAATAAAGACCTCTCTCAAATTCAAAATAATTTTTTAAGATTTTTAAGCTTTCAATGTCACATTTATAGAGCTCCTCATTCTGATTATAACATTATAAATAGGCTTTTCTCTATATTACCACTTGAAAAAAGATTTACACAACTAAATTTAAAATTCCTTTATAAACTATTACACAATATTATAGATCTTGTCCAGAACTTGTCGAACGCTTATGTTTCAAAATAAATCCCCTAAACTCTAGACAAAAACAACTTTTCTATCCACCAAACATTTCATCCAAATATATGTCATTCTCTCCTTCTAATACTCTAATGGCTATAGGAAACTCCATACATAATATAGATTTATTTCATTATTCATTTAATGATCTCTCTTCATATATTCATTAATTTTCAATTCTTATGTCTTTTTTTTATTTTTTTTTTTATTTTATTTTATATTATATTATATATTAATTTATTCAGTTTACACATAACTTGATTTATATTTATGAATTTTTTTTTCCTCTTCTTTTTCCCCAAAGTAGCTACTAATGTAACTATCTTATATATCTATTTAAAATGTAATTGGAATTTATTCCGTAATAAACAATATTATTATTATTATTATTATTATTATTATTATTATAAGTATAACTATAATAACTTATAATAA
This sequence comes from Acyrthosiphon pisum, assembly GCF_005508785.2. Taxonomy (NCBI): domain Eukaryota; kingdom Metazoa; phylum Arthropoda; class Insecta; order Hemiptera; family Aphididae; genus Acyrthosiphon; species Acyrthosiphon pisum. Next base: position 4,464,078 of record NC_042496.1, on the reverse strand, counting down.
GTATGACATATTACTGCAGTATCCAAAACACTTTTTTGGGGGAACACTTCATTTATTTTCTCTAATTTTTGTAGAATTAGAATACTTTTCATCACACTTGCTTCCAGTGCCCTTTATTGGCTACGGGCTACGGCACTGCCATAGTATATTACAAGTACGGAGTTAAGTGAATAATTGCCATGGTAAGCTTGTAAGAATAGTAATATAACTAATAAAGGTTGCTAAAATTAAACTGCCGTAGAAATTTAAAAATGTAGCTACCTACTTAAACATGTTAAAGTCTGCTGTTATATATAGGTACAATATACTGCTCATAAAAATAGCAACATAGTTTGAATTAAAAATGCAATATCTAAACAAAATAAAAATAGACTTATTAACTATTGTTCCGCCGTACGTAAACACATATTTCAGCAAATTAAAGTTATATTTTTATTGCATTAGTTTTTGTAACAACTTTTTATCTAGGTTTAGGTAGGTACTTGACATTTGAACGAGAAAATCATAGTTGATGATGGTTAGTGTGAATCAACTATGAAGTGTTGATAAATTAATAATTGTATAAGGTCAATATTTACTAAATGGTCAATGTATTATATAGTTTATAAATAATAAATATAATGTATTTAGAATTTAATATGCATATCCATGTAGACCACAGGGTCAATAACATACGCACAAATGTATTTGAGGAAAGGGGCTAAAAATGGACCCCCCCCCCGTAAATACGCCACTGTTCTCGTCCATAAAATTCAACAACTATTATTATAGAATATATTATTATAAATGTACCTATAAAATCATTTTAATGTGAAAACTATTTAATTCTTACGTAAGCATAGCTGGTCAACCAGTATAAGTATATTATGGTCAGTACGACCAGTAAGGTAGAGAACTACCTAGGTCAATACTTCCCAAAATAAGAGTTTTGTGAATAATAAAAATAATAGGGTTATGATAAGTTTCATAAAAAACGAATTAATTTATTGGTTCACTCAAATTAAATGAACCAACCATGAATCGCTATAAACCATGTTTAATAATAGTAACCATTATTTAGCTCCATATTCGTTTTTTAAATGTTTAGTGGTTGTTTGTGCCGCTCAGCATTATAATAATTGTTAAATTTGTCCAACAAAGGGCCAAGGGGCTTATGTATTTATATGTATATATACATTACTAACCTCTATATTCCCACTACTCACTGTACGTCTATACGTAGGTATGAGTATAATTATGGGTACCTGCCTATATTGGTTTATAAAAAGTTATTAACATTGGCATAATATACTGTAATAATAATTATTTTAATTAAGTCTATTTATCGTATTCGATAAATCGTTATTCGTACCTATGCAAAGATATTTTTATTAGATTACAATAAATTTAACACAACCATATTACAGTGACCTACTCAATGATAACATTTAGCTACCTATATTATAATATACATCAGAGCGGTTTAACTTGGTTTTCACATTGGAAGTTATACGAATTGATTGAAATTTTAAAACAACAATTATTTTGAATTGGTTTTTTTTTTTTAGATGAGTAATTCATTTTTACGATGAATATTATGATGCAAATAAACTTTAACTATCCTACTTATTTTTTAAATTATACTTACGACTTCTATGAAACGTAATTTTTGCGAGTTATAAATGTCATTGATTTTAAAATTGAAGTAGGTATATATGTTACGGTAAAATAATATGAATAATTTTTGTAGTTTGGACTTTTACAAACGTATCTTAGGATAAAAAACCAATTTTTACGTAATTCAAAGTAGTCAAACATTTTTTACCAATCGTGTGGTATTTGTTAGTATACCTATTACCTACTATCGTACCTATACAATTACAATAATAATAATTTTTTAAGCATATTAGGTATTTAGATAGGTATCTAGTATAGTATACTGTATATTAGATACATTTATTTTACTATTATATATTGTGACAACAAATGTAGTTATATTATTTTTAAATATTACTGCAAAAATATAGGTAGACAATTAAAAATATTTTTATTTCAAAAATTATTTATTTATGCGTCCTTGATAACTGTGACATCTCGAGTTGCACGATACATTTTTGGATCGACACTTATAGGTACATAAATTTGTAATACATTTTTTCAAACAGTCACACCGCATTAACCCTTGTTCTTGTCCACTAGTTGAAGACAGTTGAAATACTGCTTGACGAATATCAAATACCAATTTCATTATTTGGAACTATTGCTGATTCTAAAAATGTTCTTCGCATAAGGTGAAGTACCTACTGAAATGATTCCGATTGAAAAGTTTAGAGAGTGTTCCCGCTTTCGTACCCAGGCGATAAAAATCTCCATCTAAAACTCATAACACCACAGCCAGTAAGGTGCGGGCTGCGGGCATCAACTTAACTTCGATCGACTTCCGGAATTTTAATTTTGACAGATTGTCCAATTAATACAATTGGCATTTGCTTGTTTGTCACTGCCATGTCAAGGTCTTCCATTTTATCATGATTTATTTAAAAGCCGAAATGAAAACTCCCAAAGTCGATCGCAGTAAAATAACACTTAAGACTTATGCTTCATACAATAATTTTAATTTTTGCAGTAATATTGAATAATAATATAAATGTGTGCATCTAATATATTATAGTATATAGCAATAAAAGTAGGTACTATAGTAACTAATATAATACATTATTATGTTTTGAATAAATAATATTAATTATTATTTTAGGTTAACGTATACTATTTTAATTATATACGAGTATTTAAAATTAATCTACATATTTTTAAAATTTCGTTGTGTATAGTACATAATAATATACGAAATTTAGAAAAGATTCAAGTCCCTACAAATAATATTTTTTGAATACCAACAGCAAAATAACGGATTTTTAATTTTTATTATTTCATTTTCAAGCTTTTTTCTACAAACTAAATTAATATTATCATAGTACCAACAACGAAAGAAAAACTAAAAAAATTAAAAAATAGTCAAGTCTTATATTTCATGTTTTACTATGAAACAAGCTTTAAAGCTGAAGGTTAAAACATTTATCTATTACTACAAAAAACTAAGACGCAGACACACATGCACACCAAAACAAAAGTTAAAGGCTAAATAAAGTATTAGTTTATAATGATTTATAGACTTTACAGCAGTTTTATATAAGGCATAAATGCAGTTTAGGTCCAATATGACTTTTGGAAAGTTATAAATCCTTTTGAATATAACATATAATAATGTATAATATCCATTTTATGATATTGTATAAATTAAATGTTTTATTTCAAAACCCCAAAGTATGTATAAATGTAGGTTGTAGGTCTAATCCACTGCCACTAGCATAAATATAAATAATACAGTCTTTGGTATCCTAGAAGATTTTTTCTAGTGGGTATGTACCGCGCGGTATGATATAATTGTGTAAAGTATATTCATCTAAAGAAACACTTTAATTAGTTCTAAATAAAAATTTTATATTTTTTTCAGTGGTTATCTCTATATGCACAAAAACTGTACTTGCAATTATTGTATAGTATAAGACGTGATTTTTAATTTTGTATATTTTTAAAATGTCTACATTGTCTTATAAAATATGTTTACCGAAACTCAATGTCGTACCTATAACCTATAGGTAAGTATTTTGAGCTTTATTACTTGGCACTTATTATGGTAATAACTAATAAGTATAATAACCAATTTGTTTCAGCTAGGCTTGAATATTTATTTATATTTCAAATTAGCTACTGTTACCCCTCGACCACCCGAATATATAGCGACGTTATTGGTGGACGAAAGCGGGGGAGCAGAAGCCCAGGAAAGAAAATCAATATATTATTATTAAGATTTAATTCTAAGCTTTCTCTTTTATACATATTATACGCCCTGAGCGTATAATCCAATCACTAGGTAACCATAGTGACATCATAACTTTAATAATGTGTAACATGACATAAATTGTATGAAAATAGTAAATAGTAGATAGGTAACGTATAATATCAATCAACAATAATTAGTAAGAATTACAAATATAATAATATGATTTAAAATTTAAATACGATTATGAATAGTTTATCTTTTTATATTTACCCATTGTTACTCATTATTGAAAACGTACAAACGATTTTATTTAATCACGATTTAAGTCGAAATAAATAAATAAATATCATACGACACAAAGTAATATCTCAACAAAGATGTTTAAATTTAAACATAATTTGATTATCTAGGGTTTATATTATATTGTAAACTTTCTACTATATTATGACAAAAATTATAGTGACAATTAAGGTATAATTTTTTTTTTAATTTCTCGCAGATTTACTTGCACTGCTATTTATCAGTTATCACTGTACCAGCCGATAATTTTATCAATACTTAGTTTTTTTCTTAAAAAATTTTGTTTGAAATTTAGGCTACCTATTTTAAAAACGTTTTAGTTTCCATAAATGTCTTGTTTTTTTTTTTTAGTTTATTAATATTGTACCAATCAACTTTATCCATCAATTTGGTTAAAATTTATTTGTTGACCTAAAAGTAAGTTATCTTTTTATAAAGTGATAGTCTGTAGTTTAAGTAATAGTTAGTAGCAAATATTTTATGTGCTAAAGTTATCTTTAATAGTAAACTAAAATATGCACTTATTTTAGTGGTTATTAGGAAATTTTAAATTAACACTTATGATAACTGCACTTGTATTATTTAAACACTTATTTTTTATATTCAATGACATTTTAGGTAGGTACCTATTTAAAACTTGAGTTATCTTGTAGGTACCTTTAATCTTCATAATATAATACTTGACAATTTAACTAGTTCTAATAAATATCAATTTTAATATATTTAAATGCTCCTTCTATAAGGTGTTTAAAATATTGAGTTTTTTTATCATTAATTTTTATGGAACTACTTAAGTGTATTAAAATAATGTATTATAGGTTATAGGTATTATCTGTCTAGGTATAATGTATTTGTATAGGTTTAAAAGCTTAATTAAATGTAGTATTATAAATATTGTTATGTAGTTTATTTTTGATTAATTAATAATATTAATTAAAATAAGCCTATTTATATACATTTAGTGTTAAATTAATTACTTTATTTTAATTCTATAGTTTAGGTGTTAATCAATTATAATTTTTTATTTTTGGACTTATTAAATTAATTTTTACGCTCATACATGTAAGTATTATTACAAATAGGTAGGTAGTTGTTAGAAATAAAAATCATTAATCAATTTAGTTGTTTAGTGTTATAGTAGATCACAGATAAAAGTTACTCCCTAATTTTTTTTTTTTTAAACTTATAGTCTCATGAAGTAAAAATATAAAAATATATGAGACGTGCTGTCAGATAAATTATGATATAAATACATTGTTATTGCCATAATTGTTTAGTCTTTTATAAATATTTTTTAACAAAGAAAAAGATTAAAGTTGGAAGGGCATTATTTTAGAATGAAACATTCATGTCCATTGTCAATAAAATGATGTCATAGTATTATACTAGATTTTGTTCATTCTAACCATAAAATTAAATTGCTTGGATTATTATAAAGTTTATACATAAAGAAATGTATCTATTGAGAAAAGATTGTATGATATTTCCTTTATTAAATATTAATCTATTAGAAAATTAAGTTGTTCATTAAATGTTGTTGGATGTTTATAAAACTGTACTGATGAAAAAGCCGTTTTAAGTATAATATTAATAATTTATGTTAACTCTTCATATAATATTTTGGTAATTTAAAGACTAAAACATTTAAATGTTTATATTATACAATATCTTGATTTAAAACTTATTAGTATACCTATATTAATATGTTAGATAAAAACAATTACATTTTTGTTTTGAATGATACCTAACTATTATAGTTGACAGGTGCTTATAAGTTATAATAAGTGGATTAGATGTGAACAATCAATATGGTACCAGATAGTGCCTGCCACGACATACTATAACATTTCATGCCTATAATGCATTCTATGATGTTAAATGTTTCAGTTTGGATTTTATAGATACAAGACTCACTTTCCTAATGGATCTCATTGATGAAAGTGGAATCTGGGATAGTGTATTGCTAGAACCATTGACAGAAGAAACGTTTATCTCAAATTTGAGTTGTAGATATGACTCAAATATTATTTATGTAAGTAACATAAATTTAAAAGTGCTTAAAATTGAATTATATTTTTTTTCTTAATAATTACAAAGAGATTTTTGTAGTATTTTTGTTATATTCAATATTTCATTAATGCATTAATTATAATACTGCTAAGTATTATAGTACTGGTGAAATAATTTAAATTGAATTACTTGAAACGCATGCAATTAATATAAAAAAGCTGACCAGTATTATGGTTAATTTCAGGCTCGTACATATGTGGGGGGAGGGTTAGGGGTTCAACCCCCACCAAAAATTAATAGTTGTGTACTTTATTTATACCTATATATATTATGAACCCCCCAATTTTTTTTGTTGTGTACGCCCCTTAACTTAATTCAACAATACGATATTACAAGATAATATTGAAAACTGATAATATATATTTTTGAAGATTTTAATTTTATTTTTATAAGATATATTCAATCTATAGGTACTGCTTAGCATAATAAGTATATTATGTGAAGAGTGATAGAATACATGGTTTGTATGAATAAGAAATAACCCATTCTTTGCTTGAAGGGATTTTTTAAGTTCAAAATTTAAAATATATTCAAAACCAAGATGATTATCTTTGTGATTATTTATGACAAATGTTAAATATGGTTAAATATGGTTAAATAGTTATAGTTATCCAATCTCAAAATTGTATAAACATTTAAAAACAAGTACCCACAGTTAAAACATTTTATGACATTTCAATGCTTACTTTATGGTATTATTATTTATATTGCATTAATTTATTTGTTATTTATTAATTTTTTTAAATTAAATTTACCCACTACCTAAAATGTTATGTTTTAAATAATTGTAAACTTCATTCACTTTTATTAATTTTGTTTTTTAAAATCTTTCATATTGTAATCGTGTTTAAAAAAAAATCATCATATTTTTATGGTTATCAAATGTTTGGGTTTAAATGTTATGCCTTATTCCGTATTGGCTATGAGTATAAACTGTGTGTAGTATACACTGATTACGTTATGTTAGTAAGACCATTTATCTTATTCTGATTTATTGTCTACAGGCTATAGTCATGAATTTATGTAGTTATGTGTGATACAATGATTAATTTAAGATTTACATAGACTATGTAATATTGGTATAATATAACCCTAACCTATTAAATATTTATTTTTAACAACATACATTTTTATTTTCATCTAAGATTTGAAAATTTAATACATTATTATTGTTAACTTTTTCTACCTGTAACAAAAAAAATGTTTATCATAAAGTAGTATTATTTTTTTATAAGTATTTAAAGTTAAAATTTTTGCGAAATTGGATATTTTATCTATAAATTAACAATTTCTACTAAGTCAATTATTGATATTTTCTTATAATTCTAAACCAAATAATCGTAGATACTTGAAATTTTAATTGTGTGGTTATATTATAATTTTCTATACATGATAAAACATTTAAAATTTTTCTACTCTCTTTGAGTTAATTATATACATTTTAAATTTTAGATTTTTTGGTTTTTTTGCTTTAAATGTTAAAAATATTTGACATTGTCAAAAATTTGAAAATTTGAAAAAAAAGATCCTGGGTGGGATCTATCACCCATTCCTCCCACCCAATGATAACGCCCATGACTGATATAATACATTACTTTAAATGCAATATCAAAAAACATAAAATGAAATATACTTGAAAAGGGCTTAAAGACCATCAACGATCAGAATAGTTTTTTTTATACAATGCTATATCATATTATAATTCAAATTTAACACCATCCATTACAGTGACCCACGAGACACCTACTGTACAGCTGCCCACCTTTTTTTATTTATTTTTTAATTGTTTTGACATACAATGTTTTTTACAATATTATATTTTATTTTATCCATTAAAGTCTTTAATTTCTGAGGGGCTTATAAGTATTTAGTGTTAGTTGTTGTTTGTGTTTAATATTTGTTTTTTATATAATATACTATTATTTTATTCATGTATAATAACTGAATAGTTTTTTAAAAATAAATGTATTATGTTTTTTTTAGACTTACATGGGAAATATGCTTATTGCTGTGAATCCATATAAAGAAACACATCAAGTTTCTATACCTCTATGTCGAATCTATATGTCACCCAGATCAGGCCATTTACCACCACATCTGTAATGATCTTTCAAATTTATCTATTTATAATAAAATTGTATAAAATAGTAATAATGTTGATTTTTTTTGTTTAGTTATGCTATAGCTAGTTGGGCTTTTCGCTGGTTGGTAGATGCTGCTCAAGATCAATGTGTTGTCCTACAAGGTATTTCTGGCTCAGGTAAAAGCCATTCTATTTCAATGTTGCTGCATTGTTTATGTGGGACCAATAATCACAATAATTTGCTCAATCAACGTTTGTTGAATGCTAACATCATATTAAATTGTAAGTTGGATTGTAATACTTTATATTTGTAAATAACTTTCCATTCCATTGATTGTTATTTTAGCATTTGGGAATGCCAAAACACATATACATAGTGATGCTTCTCGTTTTGTAAGTAACTAATATGGTTTTATAACTTCACTAGTTTAAGAAAAAATGTATTTAAATTTGAATTGCTTGATTAATGTTTAATTTTATGTTTCAGATAAAACATGTTGATCTAGAATTAAATTTTAAAGGGGATATTGTGGGTGCTACAATTACAGGATGTAAGTGAAGTGTTTGTTTTTTCTAATAATTTAATAATTAATTCTTCATTTTATGTATGCTGCAAATAGATTTATTGGATAAAGTGAGTTATTAATAATTAGGTTTAATTTTTATCCTCTAAATTTTAGATGATAAATGACAAAAAAACATATTTATTAGGTACCAACTCATTTAGAATTACTCATATATCAATGAATAAATATAATTTTTGTTTATTTTGCACTTTAAACGTATTGAATTTTGAATGGCCTTGATAAAAGAAACTATATTTTAAAACCAGTTTGTTAGCTTGTATAGTGTATACTCAATAAATACTCTATTGTTTTTCTAAACAATGTTTTTTCTAATATATCAGAAAAGTTTGAGAGATTAGTTTGAAGTTTGAACCATGTTAAAAATATACCAAGTACTAAATCCAATCCGCGCCTTGCGGTTGTCCATTTAGTTGAATTATTTCAGAGCGAGGTACGTCAATGATTTCCCAGTGAACTAAGGTGCACTAAAACCGAGATACCTATGTATCACTGTATTTTATATTTTGTCAATTTTTCTTGGGCGTAGTCAGGTTATACAGCTATATAGTTAATTATGTTAGAGTAAAAGTTGAGGTATTTTAATATGACTGTAATTTATTTTGCTAATTTAATATGTAGCTAAATTGTGTGTACAGAGCTAAAATTTGTGTTTCACAATTACAAAGATTTCAGTTTTGTATGAAATCCCTATTATTTGTATAGCAAATTTTTGTATGTTTTTAAAGTGTGATAATTTTGTAATTCATTATCATAATATATTAATTAATTTATAGTCGAGGGTAACGTCGCAAAGTGCATTGAATAGGAATTTCCATATATTTTATCAACTAATTTATGGTGCTGATATTCATTTATTGAGTAAGTTTAAATTTAAATAGTTAATATTATAATTTTATTAAAACTAAAAATATTTTAACTAACTTACTAATTTATTATTTACTTATTAATTTAACTATTAATACCTAATAAATGGTTAATTTATGTATACTAACTGTATTTAACTATATCTTCAAATACAATAAAATAGCAGTTTTAAATGCCACTTCAGATATTTATAAAGTATTTAACATTTTATATACATTAGACTGAACTAATTAATTAACCTTGAGTGTAATTAAATAATTTGTGAATACTTTATTACAAAAATCAAAAAAAACAATAAAATATATTATATATTATATTATATGAGGTATAATAAGATAAATTATTTTTATTATATTTCTTAAAATGTATGTGGACGTAATTAAATAAATATAAAAATATTAAATATATATTATATGTGTTTATTAATTTGTAATATATATTTTGTATAATAAATGCTAATCAACTTTTTTTTAACAAATTTTTTTTGATATTTTTGTTCTTAGAATCCTTAAAACTTACCAGAAATTCAGAAAACTATGTTTACTTAAAATGCAGCAATCGTATTAGACAAATTGATGTTGTTAATTTTCAATCAGAATATCAATCATTAAAGGTAATTGTATTTAATAATATAATTTAATATTTGATAAAAATATATTTTTTTTTGTCTTAGCTATTTGCCATTTGGTCTTATTTATTATATATACAGAAGTGTAACAGAATGACCTAAACAACGAAATAATTTTTGTTCTAATCAATATTTAAAATTTTTTTTTTATAAATACCTATAATTTATAAACACTTGCGTTACAAGTACAGTATACAATTTAAATTAAATTAATTTTTTTAGATGAATTCAAAATAAGGTACCTGAACAGGCATAAAATAACCAATTTGTAAATCTAATTTTTTATTAGATAAGTAGTTTTTTTTTTTAAGTAAATTAATTTTAAACATATTAATCTTTTTGTAAATTTCCTGACATAAGTATATTCCATAAGTTATTTTTTATCTATATAGTTTTCATAATACTTGTCATACGTTTAACTAGTATCAATTATTTATTTTTTAGTTGGTTGGTCTTCTGTTATACTCTGTTTAATATTTACTTTTTATATATTTTTGTACTTGAATTATTTCATGTTTTGTTAGATGTGTAAGAAAAAATATTATTGAAGTATTCTGTATTTTCTATAACATTAGAAGTTAATTTTTTAGTTTTAGTTTTGTCCTAATCTAATGTGTATTTTTACTATTAATTATATTTTTAATTCATTTTTTAAATAAATAATTAAGTTATATAAAGTTATATATTAAGTTAAGCAATTAACTTGCTTACTAATTAATGTTTGTAAAATATTATATACATTTTATATTTGTATTCTTAATAATAACTTAATAGTTAATATATTATTTCATATGTATTTTACAGTATGGATTTGAGATTTTGGGACTTAGTGAATCTGAAATAACCAGTATTTTTAAGATCATTAGCAGTATATTAAAATTGGGCAATTTGAATTTGGTACCAACTAATAACATCGATGGAACTGAAGGGTGTATTATTACAAATGATTATGGTATGATTTAAAAATGTATTTTTTTATTTTCAACTTAAATAATTAATATTTTATTGTAAATATTAATTATTAAAACTGAAAATAAATAAATAATTATTCATTAATTTCTATTTAAATATATTAAACATGGCTCAATGATTGAATAGAATACTTAAGCAGATTTAAATAATCATAAGTCATTAAAATAATAATAAAATATGAGCTAATAAAAATAAGTTTTTTAAAATGTTTTTTAGTAAAATGTGTATTAAATTTGTTTTTAGAGTTATATGAGCTTGGTGAACTATTAGGTACTGATGGCGAGGCTTTAAAAAAAGTTCTTACATCATCAGTATTATCATCTGGAATTTCTGCGAAAGAAGCTCGTTACATTAAGGATTTGCTTGCTCAGTCATTGTACACTAGGTTATTTTCATGGTTGATAACAAGACTCAATCAAAGTGTTAAAGCTGAAGCAAAATATAAACGAAGAAATTTAGGCTTTTTAGATGCTTTTGGTTTTGATTATTCTGACAGTCAGATGGATTGGGATAATTTTGTGTTGAATTCGTGTAATGATAAAATCCATAATTTAGTAATAACAGCAACATTGAAAGATGAGCAACAAGAATATGCGATGGAAAGAGTTCAATGGTGTCTTATTCCATTTTATGATAATACATCAGTTTGTGAACTAATATTCAAGGTGCGTTTTAGGTTTAATTAGTAGATAAAATATTAACTCAAACTACATAATAATTTTCATGACAAATTATATAGGTATCATCACAGTTGTACTAGTTTTACACACTACATACGCATTTTCTTCACCTCTGGCCCATATTGTAGTTCTCCACTTCTCATTGGTTGATTTTGTTCTATTTTATATATTTATGTATATGATTGACACCCAATAAGAAGTGGAGAACTACGATATAGGCAAAGTAAAGAGCGGATGATGCATATCAAAATGCTGTGATGATACCTATATAATTTATCATGATAATTTTGTATGTACAGTAAACTTTTGATTATTCACAATCCTCCACGATACTATGGAAGGTACTGAAAATAGTGTTTAAATAAAAGTACAATGCGTACTTATTTAATTTTCTTTAATTACTATTAATATTATATTATATAATTTTTTTAATAATACAATAATAGCATTTTTGTTTCAATTTGTATTTTGTTTATTAACCACTGAATCCCTTATCTGTCGTTGCCACGCCATCCCATTCCGCCGATAATCGAAAGATAACAGTTTAAATATTACTAAACATTTAGTTATAATTATTTTAATGTACATTTTTAGACATATGGAGGATTATTGAGTATAATGGATGATTTAATATTAGATAGCAATAGTATATCAGTTTTTAAACGAATTTGTGCACTACAACGACAGTACAGCTCATCGTCTTCTGAAGACCAAATCAGTTCTGGAGTTGAGCAAATCTCATTGAATGACAGTTTTATGTAAGAATAATTAATTTGCTTTATTATAAGATAATTTTTAATACTAAAAAAATGTATTTTAGTGTTATAAAATAATTCATTTATGAAATAAAATAATATTATATTACTGAAATTTGATATCAATTTTTAATTTGTACATCATTATTCATTAGTCATGACTAGGTTTCATTACTATATTTTAAATTTTGAATTTCATCAAATTATTTAAATAATTGAAATTTAATTAATTTACTTACTAGTATTTAAACAATTGTTTTTAGTTAATGCATTTTATTTATTATTTGTTATATGAAATTGATGTACAATTTTTATTGTAAGGTTAAACTACATTTTAAATTAAATTTTTTTCCAAAATTATAACTATAATGTTATTTTTTATAATTATATTCTTACAGTAATCTTTGGTTATTTTTAGTTTAAATTTATTATTTTTCCAGGTTAAATCATTTTATGGGCCCAGTTAAGTATAACATTAATACTTTTGTTGACAAAAATAAAAACAGTTTGAGTCCATTGTTATGTTCTACTATGTATAACGGTACACATCCATTATTGAAGTCTTTGTTTCCTGAAGGTAATATATTAGATTGTAATGTCTGTGTTCATAAAGTCAGCAAAATAATTTATAAATTACCATGATGTCAGCATAATAGCTGTTATCTGTGTTTAACACCAACAAACTATAGCAAAGCAACTCTTGTATTTCTTGTTTTGTAGAAAAACTGTTTAAATTACAAAAACATCATATAAGCATAATGTGCTATGGGCAGTGTCGGCCCCTCCGTTTTTTTTTTGTTTTTTTATTGGGGGGGAGGAGGGGGAGAGAGCATAGTTTTGGGGTTAAAGGGTAAAGAAAAATTATAAGGTCTTAAAAATTAGATCAATAATCAGATGCTTACTTATTATCTATAGTGTGAGAGTAGTGCATACTAGTGCAAGTGTCAAGTAACAATTATAATAGTAACATTGTAACAAGTAGAAGGAGGTTTTTTGGAATAATTGCGCTACTGTAGGTTAAGTTAGGTTTTATCTTTCGCTTCAAAAGCAACGGCTCGGACAACTGCACGAGGGCCCCGCTGACCCGACTGTGCTCCCGTTGTTGAATTCAGTGATCATTCAAATATTGCATATTATACAAATATGTTGTACAATACTATATGTCTATATCTATTTATATATATAAATAATATATATAATAATGATGAAGATAAGACATTTATTTTTGGAAGTTTACTTAAATAACATTATGCTTATGGGCTTATGTATTTGTCTTAAAGTTTAAATTCTATAATAAAAATATAATTTTAGTTTTTCATAATTTTTTTCTATGTAAACTGTAATATTATTGATAATTATTAATTAATTGTTTTGTAGGTTTC
>NC_042496.1:4379485-4449646 GCF_005508785.2 Acyrthosiphon pisum | reverse complement strand
ATGCTGTTGTAGTCACCTTATGTCGATTTTTGTTGCCACCACAGCAAATTAATTAGGTATAGTTCGCAATATCTTTGGTGTTATACTGTTGTATATATATTGGTTATTTATTTATTTATTTATTTATTGTGGTGAATGTGTGCAATTAATTTACAATTATTAATTATGAAACGTATATTTACTAAATTATATAATAGTTTATTGATGATTATAATAAAGGTACATTTTATATTATAATCCATATTGCTAAAAATTGCATAGGTATAAATTTTTTGGGGGGCCCTTAAAAAACTGATCCATGGGCCTTTGGTGTGCCAGGCCGACACTGGCTATGGGCATGTTATTTTATACTCCACTCATGTTTTAAAGATACTTCGAAAGCTGAATAGTATGCATGGAGGGACATGGCACTACAATATGACACTCATTAGGTGTGATAGGCGGGTGTTGCCTGATAAAAACTAGTCGCTACCGAGGTTCCTTCTTAAATTGAATGAAGTATACTGGTGTAGTGCAGTGGTGCCATTTGGGAGGGGGGGCAGGGTGTGCACTCGCACACCCTGTAATTTTGTTGTCCACAATTGGCCTAGGCCTAATTAATACTATGGCCAGATGGCCTTCAGTTTGCCAATCTTTAATTGTGCATGCACCGCAGCTATTCACTAATAATCATAAATAATATTATAATATTGTGTTCTTTAATTTGATAATTGATAATTTGATATCGGTATCACTTTATCCACTGGCACACACAATATGTGTAAATGGTAAGTGGCTACTGTCACAGGGACGGACTGGCTATTTTTGGCCCGGGGTGCAAAATTAATTAGGGGCCCGTAATTTTTTTTCAAACCTACCTAAATTAGGAAAGAGCCCTTAGTTTTATAAGTAAATATAAAAAAAAAATTAAGAATAACATGTTGTTTATTTGTAGAGATGTTGAAATATGTTATTTTATTTTTATTTTGTATAATACCATATTATACCAGTATTATACCGTATACCGACTGTGGTATCGGGGGCCCGGATCATAAATACAAACGGGGGCCCGGGGTGCTACTTGGTGTATAGCACCCTGGGCCAGTCCGCCCCTGGTTACTGATAGACAAAAGACATAATAATAATAATATGCATCTATTCTATCTAAAAATATCTTTACTATACACTATACAGTATATACACATAATGTATGAACGGTAAAATGTAATGTGTTAACTATAAAAATATGTTTTTATTAAGTATGTTTTTGATACTGTAATGAATCTGTAATGAAAAACTGAAAACACTAGAAACATTTTTTTAACGATTGGCCTGGAGGTGGGAAAAAATTGGCCTCTTTAATTGTTTGCACACCTTAAAAAAAAACTGAAATGGCGCCCCTGGTGTAGTGCCAGTGTGCCACATGTAGGATTTTTTATGAAAGCTTATATTATATAAGCTATTATATTATGTATAGCTTTCATATATGTATCAATTAGATATTAATTTTTACCACAGTAATCATATTGTCATTGATTTATGTATAGTGTACCTATTTTTTATTTAAATTCAAAAAATATGGCTATGAACCAAATATTTTAAACTTATTCAAGAATTAGACAAAATATTTTTATTTAATAAAAATGTAATGTTATTGTTGTGCTTACAGCATTACAGTATTTATAATTTGTCAATTTTAATGTTTGAACATACATTAATTAAAATAAAATCTAATATCAATAATTAATTTCTATTAAGTCAAACATATTTCTAAAGTTGATAAATTATTTTTTTCAGGAAATCCAGAAAGAATGTCATCATTTACTGTTTCCAATCCAGCCAGTCAATTACGTGTTTGGGCAGAAGCATTTTCTGCAACATTATCTGGTCGCCGTTGTCATTATGTAACATGCATATCACCTAATCGTCATTGTCAAGTAAATTCTTTTGACTCTTCTTTTGTTCAGCAACAAGTTAGATGGTTTAGGTAATTAGTAAATAAATAATAAATAATTATTTGTACTTTATTGATTTAAATTTTAAATGTTATTATTTTGAATTTTAGCCTTGTAGAAATTGTTCGGTTGCGTAGATCAGGTTTCTGCTATCGACTTACATTTGAAGAATTCCTTGCACGGTATAAAATGCTTAGTCCAGCAACATGGCCTAGACCTCGTTATGGAAATACAGCTCGTTCTATAAGGGCGTTAGTTGTGTGCTTACCAATACCTAGTGCAGAGTTTGTGTATGGTGTATCCAAAGTGTTTGTACGTTCTCCAAGGTCCGTATGGGAATTAGAACAGTTGAGGGCAGAACGTCTTAACCAACTTGCAGCTTTGGTGCAAGAAGCTTGGCATAGACATAAAAGACAAAATTCTTCTCAACACTTATCAAATAAATATCAACATTTTAGGTATAGGATTACTGATACACTTTCAGCTGCCAAATGTATTACTAGAACCGTTTTAACTTGGCAGGTAAGAAATAATATTAAATAATATTTTATACATCAATTAAATAAAAGTTTTACATTGAATTTAATGTATAATACAATTTTATTCAAAGTGTAAGGTATTTTTTTTTTATATTGATTAAATAAGTTTTAATTTTTATTTGGTACGTGATATTGTAATAAATTGTGTATTGCATTTTATATTCTATATCTATATATTATATTAATTGTTTGTTTATTAGTTTACACTTATACATCATTGTACAATCTTTAATATTTTATTAAAACATAAAATCTTTAAAAATTAAATCTGTGTAATAATTTTATTTTTATTAATCGCTTAATAGAAATGAACAGTGATTTTAAATAAAATTGTACTTATACAAAGTTTAATGTTATGCAATAATTATAATTATATACTTGTTTTTAATATAGGTAGTGTATATATTAGAATTATATATTTTAGTATACTATATTTACATACATAAATATATTTCAGAAACGTCAATATTTGATGAGATTATCAAGAAGCTTAAGTGTAGCTACTGAGTCGCCAATTTGTAGAGCTTGGATACCATTAACGAATGCTCGATTTGCGCACACACACTATTTATTAGAGACACTACACCACAAATGGAGAGTGAGTTCTAGATTTTAATGCATAAAAACAGGGGTTTTATGTTGTTTTAAAGTACTTTGAATAAAAGTCAATATTAATAATTTAATAGAAAAATAATAATACAATTTTCAACCATGCCTAAATGTAAATTGATGGTGTATAAGTGAAACTGAGGCAACAAATATGGGTATCAAATCCTCTTAAATATTGTCCATTTTTAAATGAAATTTTAATTTTATTTTTGACGGTAAACGCCATACACAGTGCCGTAATTTGGGGGGGGGGGAGGAGTATGCATTTGCCCGACCCTAGATTTTAAAGTAGCCAAGTGGGCCGGGTTTTCTATAATCTACTATTAAAAAAAATAACTATTCTTATGATAGTATAGAAATCTGTTGTATATTATAATATAATACGTACCTGCTATTTGTGTTATCTCAATGATAAAGTGAGTTTAATATCTATCATGACAGAGATATGACTAAATATGAGTAGTATATGGGTAAATATGGGTAGATATGCCCTACCCTAGCAAATATTTAAATTACGGCCCTAGCCATACAATTTTTTAATACCCACTACAAACAATTAATGCAACTATAAATCGTGATAAATAGTAAATAAATTACAAAGAATAAAAATTATAGTTATTTAATATTTTATTTTTTCTGAATAAGAAAAAAAAGGGTCTAAATTAACTTGCAACATGCATTGACAGAGTAGTAGATTTTTGTCATAATTATGGGAAGACTTAAGGGCATTGATATGAACAGAATAATAATAAGTATAAAATAGAGGTATAATTAATGAAGTGTCTAGATCAGAGGTTCCCAAACTGTGACTCGCGCTATATTTTGAAATAATACATATTTTTTGTTGATGTTCAAAGTTCAAATTCAGTTTTTCATTAATCGTTATCTTACACGGTATCAAACAGATTAATAGTTATACCTATTGAAAAGATAGCTATTTATCTGAAACAAATTAGTGTTAGTAGGTACCTAAATAGCTAAAAAAAAAAAGTCATTCAATGTATTGTGGGTCACCAAATTTTAAAAAATTCTCAAAATGGGTTGTACAATAAAATGTTTGGGAACCTCTGGTCTAGATGTATAGATTATATCAATGGGTTTCCGATATAAGTAAATGTTTTGGAATGACACTTAGAAATTTTAAAAGATAAACCTTAAGTACCATCATAAGACACAAGTTGCTGCTTTTAGTCATTTTGAAGGAGGTGACAATGGTTTATAAAAATATTGAGTTAATACAAAGAAATACTTTTATAGTTTCATATCATCAACAAATACTGATAAGCCAATAAATATAAATTGCATAAAGCTCACTGCTTGGTGTGCACTACTAATAAAGAAAGGAAAAATGATTGAGGATTGATGACAACTTTTGGGATACCATAGGAAGAGATAATATAATCCTTGATATCCAAACAATATTTTGTAAAATTTAGTTTTAAAAATTATTTTTTTAAACCACAAAAAGTTATTTATTTTTCCATCTAAAAATAGTAAATGTATTTAAAATCTTGATTTTATGTAACTAAACTACAAGTTATTAGAAGTTTGAATATATTAATATATAACAATGAATGGGTTAAATATACAAATAAAAAATATAATATAATAGATTTACTATTCTTATTAAAAAATTAAAATATGCATTAATAAAATGTTTGAATTTAGTGTCATAAATATCGGGATAAATTTGATCAGACGTCAAGAAATCGTATGCGTGAGAAAGTTGCTGCCAGCATCATATTTAAAAATCGTAAAGCAAGTTATGGTCAGAGTGTTGCACACCCATTTATTGGTGATTATGTCCGTCTAAGACAACATACTCAATGGCAAAAGACTGCCTTACAGTGTGATGATCATCATGTAGTGTTTGCTGATATAGTAAACAAAATAACACGGAGTAGTGGAAAAGTAGTTATTTTGTGATTGTTTCCTTAGAATTTTACTAAGGAATAATAACTTTTTATTTTGTTTAGTTTGTGCCAACTCTTCTTGTGATTTCAACAAAGTCTATGTTAATATTAGACCATAGAACCTTACAAGTGAAATACAGAGTACCAGCTGCAGATATTTATAGATTATCATTATCACCATTTTTAGATAATGTTGCAGTATTTCATATAAAATCAGTAAGTCTTCAAATTAAATATATTAATGTAATTTTTAAATGCATCATGAAAATAATCTATGTCTTAAATAGTTTAAGTCTGTGCATTTTTAATGTACAAATATTTTGTTAGGCGTATGTGGGGTGTGTCGAAGAAGAAGATGACTTGGGTGGGGAGTGGTCACCATCACCAAGTGGCTGTTTATTTCACCAAGGACCTGCTGTTGGTCCTTCAGATAGTACATATAAAAAAAAGGGAGATATTGTTCTTCAAACTAGTCACGTCATAGAAATAGTCACCAAACTGTTTTTAGTTATTCAAAATGTGTCTGGAAGTCCACCAGATGTAAACATATCTACTCGGTAATTTTTTAGTCAACCTTACAACTCAAAACCATTAATTAATGATTATTTTTCAGGTTTGATGCAAGTTTTGGTGACCAAACTGTAACCATAGCATTCAAATATTTAGGATTACCAGACATAGCACCAGGTCAAATCAAAATTGTTCGTAAGACAAATAAGATGGAGATATTTGTATAAGTAGACAGTCAGTAATGTTTCGTCTATGTGCCTTAAAATATTTATATTTGAGGCTGCCACTGCCATTTTGTAGCTAATACTTTGTTGTAGTATCAGTTAAGCCATGTTGGAAATGTTGGCTGTAAAGCCGTTAAGTATATAAAATTAATCACATTTTTATTTATTATAAACTATAAAGTATTGCACTATGTTGAAAATGTTTTATTATTTGTTAATTTAATAATATGAAATAAAATCATCTTTATTTCATTTAAAATGTATTTTTATGTTTTGAAATCGGAATACAAATATTGCATAATTATGTATAATGACATAATTTTGTTATTAAAGAGTTTTGGATCAAATTTTAAAGAGCCCAGATTATAGAACTACAAAAATACTTTTCAAATTTATAAATAAAAAGGTAAAATAATACAAATATATAAATTGGCATCCTCATGCAAAAAGTGATTTTTTAAAGTTTTTTTTTTTACATTTTAAATTTAGATATAACATATAACTTTGGTTTTTTGTACTTTGTCACTTTTTGTATTTTGGCAACTATGTTGTGATTTAGACTTGGAAAAATTGACAAAGGGAAATAATAAAAAAATTTTGAATTAATGAGAATTCCAAACTTTAAAATAAAATCATATTGGTTTTCACTTTATCACTTTTTGCATGATGCCGATAAAAGTAAAAATTATAAAGCTATACAGGATATTCAGATAATTGTTTGTTATCTACTTATACTGTTTGTAAACTTAAAAAATATAACAAGGGATTCGACAAGTTTATACATCAATTGTGCCGAACAATATGAGGTATGTGTTTGCGTATGCATCAATTGTGCCGGACGATATGTCGATATGACTATATTTCGTCAGTTCGTGTGTACATTGATTGTCCCAGCACCGCTGCATATTATGCGTTTGCTATCTCATTCGATAAAAATCAGAAATTAATCAAAACAATTGATACAACGACGAAAATCAGATTTTAAAATTGGTACCTACCTATTTCTAAAACATTATAATATAATATGGAAATCGTGAATAATTTTGATTTATTTACGTGTTCGTGTTTTCGGTATGCTTTTTTCATAAAGAAATTTATTTTATCTATTTAATTTGTGATAAATTCAACGGCTCAAAAGATGTATAATATTTTAATTTGTGATAAATCCTCCGGTGTATAAAATTTATATAATTATTATAATTCGTGTGTAGTCTTAAAAAATTGACCAACACCGGTTCAAACATCTTATTTAGTTGCCTCGCGCAAAACCAGTGGCGTATTTAGGAAATTTTATAGGGGGGGATGAAATATATAATAATAAGTACACTCAATAAATACGAATATAATATACAATGTTAAAATCCTCTTATTGAAACTTATTGAGTTTAGTGTGGATCAAGGTGAAATAAGAATTAACACAAATTGTATAGTACCTAATAGCATTTATTATAAATTCATACTAACGACAATTCCGTGTTTAATACGATAAACAAAACAAATAGTTATAATACAAAATCCTGTTTTCTATTTTTTTGGATGCTCAGTTCGTCGATAAGCTTATCTGGCATAATTATTGTATTGACCGGTGACATGCAAATAAAGCCAATACATTAAGAGGACGCTACACCCGTATGTGTTGTCTTCGTCTTACACAAGCACGACATAGCAAATTGTCGTTCACTATTCTTTGGCTTGATTGAAAAAGCTATTCAATAATAGCACTTCATGGTTTATCAAATTACAAATTAAAAAATGATTTTGTAGTTAAAAATTTATAAAATATTCAACTTTTATTGCTAAGGATTGAAAACTTATAACAAGGTAAGTAGGTTATTCTGTAACCAAAAAATTCTCAAAAATATAAAAACATAGTTTTTTTTATACTTATTTTATGTTCAAATTTTGAGGGAAATTAGATATTAACTAACCGAGAATTTAATTATTTTGTTGTAATTTTTTAATATGAATTCAACTTGACGGCTTCCGTGTTAATAATATGTACCTAATGATAATATAAATATAATATAAAATATCCACGCTAACAAACCGTCACCACTTAGAATCGTTTTTCACAATTTGTTGTTATTTAGTTTTTGGTGAAACAATTTGTAGACAATTTTAAAAATGTCGAATGAATCAGACTCCCTCAAAACCAAGAAGCCACAGGACAAATTAAACTGGTCTCTATAATTTGAAGTACACTGACAAAAATTTAACACTGTGAGTTACATCTGCGAAATTAAATCAAATTTTTTTAGGAAAATTATTTCATAACAATTTTATATTTATAAATTTAACTTGTTGCAAATATTATGAATAAACAGGGAAAAATAATTGTTCTGCTCAAAATGTGGTCTAATTATTAAAAAAATTCAATTTAGTGGTCCACTTCAAAACTAGAATTGATCTAAGTGGTTTTTGATGAAAATAAAATGCCTGGTACACTTCATCAAACATATGCGGATAAAGTGAACCACTTTTTAGAACAAAAAAAAAGTATAAGGAACTTAAAAAAAAAAATCATGAATAGGCGTATTTAGTTGTATTCATACGTATAGATTAAATATTTCAAGTTTCAATCGTTTTCTTCGGAATCTTAAGAAATTTACCAAAAACTGGTCCACTTCACCCCGTCCTACCTACAGTATTCACTATACGATATATAGTTAGTATTAACCATAACACGTTACTTCCCATATACACGTGTATATGGGACATTTGTATATATGTAAGACATATGCGTGTACATTAATCGTAAAAATATGTTTAGACTATAGAGGTGGCAAGACCGGTCGTGCGAATAAAATTTTTTTTTCCATTATTGGTGAAGCATCACCAACAAAGTTTTTTAGCTTTAACAAGAGTATTTCTTTTTTACATTATTATGATAAAATATTGTACTGTAGTTAAATGTTATAATTTGGAGAGATGCCCAGAAACGCCAGTTGAGCAGGAGCTCCGGCGGCGAGTTCATCTCCGATTACTATTCGACATAATAATATTGAACCATCTCCACGGATATTCAACATGTTTAACACGAAGTTGCAAGTGAGTATTCTACTATTATACACAATTGATAGTTCAGCGTACACACATTTTGTCCACTTACAATCCATTTTCTCCTAAAAATATGGGTACTTTATAAATCTTTTAAATAAAGAATTTAATTACCCCTGTTTTTGAACACAAGTATTTATTTTCCCTTTTTTTTATAAATTTATAATTGTTGTCACTTGTCAGCATTCTAATTATTTAGTAGTTATTTTTTTAAGTTCTAAGAATTAAGAACAATACAAATAATTGCATACTCGTGACTTAGGTACAAGTTACAAATTATACGCGATGTCATCGGTGCTTTCCATTATCGCTCGAACATGACCCAAATACCCAATACCGCACACAAAATTAATATGATATCGCACAGATTTATAAAAATATATAGCCCAATTCTGCGTACAAAAATTGTACGATACCGCACAAATTTATTAAATTATTAAAATCTGTACAAATTTAAATGTAAAAATATTACTCACTGTTTGGAGACACCAGGTTTTAAAAATAATACAAAAATTGAACATTCATAAAAACATGGTGTAGTACCAGGCTCATCAATTAGCGTAACACTATTCCTCATCGCAATTAATGAAATAAAAACACAAGTCCCTCCACCCACAATGATAAAACTGTTTGCTGATGATGCACTGATCTAATGGAAAGGAAAAAAATGTAAATTGAATGAAGAACCAAATACAACTCGCACTTGATAAGTTGAGTAAATTAAGCCTTGAAACCGGTTTCTCTTTCTCGCCAAATAAAACAAAATATTGTATATTATTCACCAGTCAAAGAAAAAAATTAAATTTGAAAATACAACACTTGATTACAGCGACAATGTTAAATTGTATTATTAATTATTATGTTGATTGTGTAGTGTATACAATTTAATTTAAGACATGTTAACAATGTACGTTTAGGTACATGTAGGTATAAATATCTTATTTATAATGCCTAAATAATTATTAAAATATATAATATATACACAATTTTAGTCAGTATGGTCAGGCCATGGCCTGACTGGCCTGACCTGTAGTTTCGCCATTGCCTATCATATCACAACAAAAACACCACGGATAAAAACATACCTATATAAAAGCTTTCATTACGAACTACTGTAATCGTACTCGGAACACGAACACATATATACTGACTCGTCGAAAATCGAGCAGAAGACAAGATCAGTCGTGATATCCAATAATATAAATTATAAATATACAATTAAAAACCAATAATATATGCAGTATTTTCAACGTAGAAGCCTTAGCGATACTCACGGTCATCCAAAGTACCCATACCAACGTTAAGAAATACTTAATAATGTCAGATTTATTAAAAAATTTAATCGGCATATGATTAAACGTGTGTCCATCATATCGGTTTGACAATTTTTTTTTTCTTAGAAAAGTTCGTTGGATTTGCGATATAATGAGATGTGGAACGATTGGGACGGCATGGATGAACACCAAACGCCGAAAGAGTCCGTACACGGACACTTGGTGTTGTCTTGGAAAAACATTAATGTACAAGTGAAACAAACTACCCAAAAGTTTTTCCAGCGATCGAAAACCTCGTACAAGCAAATATTACATAACGGTGAATACGAAATGTTAGCTCTTGACTGGTATCGGGATTATATTATTAAAACTTACGCCCATAAGGCATAGGTGCAAATAGGGGAGGGACTTTAGGGGCTAAGCCCTCCCAAAAATGTCCACAGCCCCCCCTCCAAACATTTCCTACATTTTGTTTTAAGCTTATTCAATATTATCAAAGTAAGGCTTTATTTAGGACTTTTATCATTAGTATACAAGGTTTAGGTTAATAATTCTATCGAATTTCAAATTAGATAGGTAAATCAAAATTTAAAAACTGCTTAACAATTTGGAAATATATAGTTTTCGAGTAAACTTAATAATTCCGAAGATCGTAATTTTAATAAAAGCATTATTAAACGATAATAGGGTCGAGGGAAAGCATAGTAAGTGAATAAATCAGAAATCTTTATATCTACATATAAACGAAACAATTTTTCTGTAAAATAAAAAATTAAGTTTGCATTTTCCTCAATCTATTTTTTAAGATTTGAAATGGAATTTGCCAGTACGACAGTGTCTTCCCCTCTCTAATAAAAAAAAACAAATTTGAATACAAAATATATATTTGTTTTTGTATTAGAACTTCAACAGTTCGATGAATCAGGCATGGCAGAGGCCTGAAGAATTATCTATTTTGTAAAAAGAAAAACGGTGGGTAAGTGGATGTCGCTATATGCTGTACATTATGTTACAACTGGGTCACTGTATAATCGATGGTATTAAATTTGATTTCAATGATATATGTAATTTCATCCAAATTTGAACATAAAATAACTATAAAAAAACTGGGTTATTACATTTTTTAGTTTTTTTGGTTACAGGATAACTATTTACGTGGAACCTTGTTATAAGTTTCCAATCCTTAACTATAAAAATTAAACATTTTATAAATTTTTAAATACAAAATCATTTTAGATTCTGAGTAGAATGATGAATGTATATTGATTTTTCGAAGAGTTTTTTTTAAATTTTATTTTTTATCGATTTTTTCAAAAGTATCTTGTTGAATGGGAAAGTAAATCTAGTCGGTGCTTTGGGAGGTAAAATTTTAAAATTCTTAATGGTTTAAAGTTTTCAAAAGCACCGGAAAAACAATATATAAAAATTAAGGAAAAACGATAATTTTTACGCAAAATCGGTTTTCCACAAAATCATTATTGGTTTTTGGTGTAACTTCAAAACAAATGAACATATATACATGACATTTTTACTGGTTGTTTATATTTGCATTTTATATACATGATAAAATTTTCAAAATAATTTGACTCTTTTTGAGCTGTTACGGACATTATCTGTTTTCAATTATATAATTGAGTTAGAAATCTATAAACATTTTTCTTTTTAAATTTAAGATTTGAAAAAAAAAATATCCAAAAGAAAGTCAAATAACATTTTTATGAGCGTTTGAAGTTCATATTTTTACAAAACGAACTTGATTTCTCATGTAGCGATTTTGAGCTCTAAACAGACAATTTCAAAATTCAATTTTTTAGTTTTTTTTTTCTAAAAATATTAATAAAATTTTATTTGTTGGGTAAAAACTCGTGAAAATGTAATGCAAGGCTTCTGATAAATTGTTACAATAGCACTTGAAAAATATTATAAATACATAGGAATATATAAGTAGGTATTTAAAGTTCGAATTTTGACAACATTTATAAAATTTAAAATTTAATAAATATTTTGTAGTTAAAAATTTATAAAATATTCTTTTATAAACTTTTATAGCTAAGCAATGAGCATTGAAAATTTAAAATAAGGGTCCACTTAAATAGGTAAATATATAAATGACTTTATTCACAATAATATCATCAAATATACTTAGTAGTTAGTACCTATACTTGTCTCTTAGATGGGTATGATATGACATAATGTGATGTCTACTGATACCATGCTGTAGTTAAGGTTTCAATTATTAAAATTATTTTATTTATTTAAGTAATACATTGATTTAATATTGATATCAATAATAATATTATTTTTATTAGAAAATACTCATTAAATTAAATTAAATTAAAATTTTTTATTTATAAAAAAGTATCAACTTACTTAAACTGTTGAGTAATTTACTACTGAGAATAGAAAATACATATATTTTGTTATTATTGCTTTTCAATACAAAATATTTTTTCTCCAAATAACATATTTACTAATTTGATGTTTTAAATGTTTTCAGTTAGTGGAAATATACACAGTGGACATCTTTTAGGAATAATGGGTCCAAGGTATTTAACAAATGCATTTTTATATTTTTATATATCTACGTAAGTATTAATTTTTATTTATATTATATAATCTTTTTATTTAGTGGTTCTGGAAAAACTACATTGATGGCCACCATAAGTCACCGAAGTAAAGGTTTGTATAAGGTGTTTCTGTACAAGTAATTTTATATTTTTATCCTTAGTTGATTATTGTTTATTTTTTTTAGGAAATTTTGAAGGAGAATTATTGCTTAACGGACAACCAATATCTGAAGAAGTCATGATTAAGATATCTGGTTTTGTTCCTCAACACGATATCAATTTTGATCAGTTGACAGCATTAGAACACTTGTCTCTGATGGTACTAAAATAGCATTAGGTAATATTTTACAATACTTAATTTTTACTTTATGTTTATCATGCTATTTCAAGGCCAATTTGAAAGTTTCTCGCAAAACGACCAAAATAGAATTGAAAGAACACATCGATAAAATAATTACCACGTTGGGTATGAGTAAGTTCTTGGATACGAGAATATCGTTTTTGTCTGGAGGAGAACGGAAAAAAATTGCTCTCGCAGTTCAACTATTAAACGACCCGCCAATATTGTTTTGCGATGAAATAACAACAGGTCTGGACTGTTACTCAGCCGCGCACATTGTGAACACTTTAAAAGGTGTAGCACGAATGGGTAAAATTGTGATATGCACCATTCATCAACCAGCGTCTGGTGTGTTCGGAAAATTCGATGAAGTAATATTGCTATCAAATGGACGGTTAGCATATCAAGGTCCTGTCACCATGGTTCATCAGTTATTTAAAAAGTATCAATACTTAAATTTTGTACATTACGATAACATCAGTTCTCAACTTGTGGAGAGGGCGCTTGGGGACGGAATAGCCCAACTAGATTTTCAGTAATCTTAGTGTACCCCTACTATTATTTTTAAGGGAACGCACGATACGCATAGTCACTCTCTATATATTTGTATTAAAATGTGCAAGATACCATGTGTAGCGATTTTGTTATTTTGTTGTTATTCAAAAACGAATAACTGTAGATATATCATAAAATTTGAAAATTCTTTTTAAGTTGTTTATGGACATTTTTGGTTTTCAATATTTTTATTTTTTTTCCATAAATATCAGCAAAATTGCATTTGTTAGGTGAAAAGCGTGAAAATTGAATATACTGCTCCTAATAGCAGTTTAAAAATATTAAAAATACATTGGCACATTTTTTTTATAAGCATTTAAAGTTCGAATTTTGACAACATTTATCAAATTTAAAATTTAATAATTATTTTGTAGTTAAAAATTTATAAAATGTTCAACTTTTATATCTAATAGGAGTAAGGATTGAAAATTTAAATCAAGGTTCCACGTAAATAGCACATATTATATAAATTACTTTATTCACAATAATTCCATCAAATATACTTGTAATGTAATGTCATAGGCTGACTGACCGCAGTGGCGGATCCAGGGCTTAATTTTGGGAGGGGCATGGGGGGGGGGGCAAAAGTACAAATAGTTGCAAAATTGGCTACAAAATTGGCTAAACACAGTGTAAAACAAAGGAAAACTACCGTGTTGGGGGGGGGGAGAATGCTCCTGAGTACTCCTATTTTAATTTTGTCAATTCGAGCACTGGATAACATATTATATTAAAAACAAATGTGTATAATATTATGATTTAGGTTCAATTATGAGTGCCCAGATATGTTCAATGAAGCTGACTTTGTGATTTCTATTCTTAATTCTGAAAATGAAAAAGTGAAAGAAAATGTAACAGAAATGTGTAAGTTAACTTCAACGGACCAAAAAACGAATCTAAACTATGATTTATTTAATAATCAGGTAAACAGAATTAAATAGTTTAAGAAATAAGTTTGTAATATAATAATATCCTTTTACGAATAATTTACAATGCAATATTTACAATATTTTCAGACTCAATTTGATACGCAACATTTAGAAGCGTTAGAAACGTACGTAAACGTATATATATTTTGTTAAAATATATTTTTATAACTTAAAAAATTTATCACGATTATATTATATTTATAATGCATTAAGTCGTGTGTTGTTTAATATTAATAGTAAACAAATATTTTGTATTGCTGTTTAAATTAAATATATAAACAAGAAAAAATGATTAAGATTTTATTATTTTTTTTTTAGACTAAAACCAACATGGCTTACACAGTTCAGTTTGATTTTGAATAGATCCATCAAATGCTTTGTGAGAAATTATAAGAATAATCTAATGGAACTGGGAACAATTTGGGTAATTACTATAAATTGTATAATATACCTATTCATTAATATTACATTTTTAAAAACATTTGTTTTACATTTTTTAGATTCTGAGCGGAGCGATGAATGTAATGATTTTACAATAATATGTGTTTTTTCTTTTTTGTATTTCTTGGGCAGTAAAACTACTTCGATTTTCTTTAACATATCTTGTTCTATGGGAAAGTGAATCTAGTTGGTGCATTTGAAAGGTCCAAATTTAATATTCCCAATATTTTTCAAGAGCTTCAAAAAACAACACAAAAATTAACGAAAAACTGGAATTTTTACGCGAAATCGGTTTTTAGTGTAACTCTAAAACAAATGAACGTACCTATATACATAGATTTTTCACTGGTTGCTTATATTTGCATTTTCTTTGCACGGTAAAATATTTTGACGACTTGTTTTGAACTGTTAAGGGACATTTTCAGTTTCCAATTTTATCCTCAGTATTTTTTTCTATGAATGTCAATACAACTTTATTTTTTGGATAAAAAAACTTGAAAATTTAATACAAGGCTCCTACTATGTTGTTACAATAACATTTGAAAAATATTAAAAATCCTTATTCACAGATTTTTTGTATAAGCACAGTGGCGTCATGGGGGGGGGGGCAGAGTAGGCATTTCCCCCTCCCCCTTGTCATTAGCGGGCCGCTGTCGGGTCGGGTATGGGCTAGTTTTGGGCTTTTATATAGTAGCTAATAGGTAATTTATTTAAGTAACCTCTACATATATGTATTAATTATTTAGTTATTGTTATCTCTCAAAAAATGGGTTACTTACCTGTATGCTTATGATATTAACCTTTGATACTAACTAGTAAGTATACAATTAGGTATGTATAAAGAGGGTATTTGTATTGAGATAAAAATGCAATATTGCAATGTAATGTAATGTAAATGTTAGCAAGCTTTTTTTTCAGTTTTATTTTGGGCCGGTCAAAAATGTTGTCCCCCCCTCTCAAAAACTGAAATGACGCCACTGTATAAGCATTTAAAGTTTAAATCTTGACAAAATACGAAAAAATCACGAAAATTAGCAAATTGTTTTGGGTTAAGATTATAAAATACGATGACTTACAGATGCAACTAAAATGTGACAATATTTTTTATTCTTTTTTAGAGTGAATATCCTATGTTGTAAAAATATGAACAACAAACACCTCATAAAAATGTAATGTGATTTGCTTGTTAACATTTTTTTTTGATAAAGGTAAATAAACTTATAAGGAATCTTGTATTACATTTTCAAATATGAGATTTCAAAAGGAAAAATCCTGTGAATTCTTAACTCAAAATAATTTGCTAATTTTCGTGATTTTTCCGTATTAAGTCAAGATTTGAACTTTAAATGCTTATAAAAAAAAACTGTGACTAAAGTTTCAAATGTCATTGTACCAATATAGTAGGAGCTCTGTATTAAATTTCCAAGCTTTTTTACCAACAAATATAGTTTTATTGACTTTCATACTTAAAAAGACTAATAAATGTGGAAACTGAAAATGTTTCTAAAAAGTTCAAAACAAATCAAAATATTTTGAAAATTTTATCATGTATAGAAAATGCGAATATAACCAATCAGTGAAAATTTCATGTATATACGTTAATTTGTTTTAGAATTTCAAAACCAATTTTGTGTAAAAATTCCCGTTTTTCCTTAATTTTTATTTTGTCTTTCCGGCTGCTTTTCAAAACTACTGGGATTTTTATTTGTCCCCCCAAAGGTACCAATACTAGATTCACTTTCACATTGAACAAGATAGGTACTGAAGTTAAAAATCTAAGCATTATTTCGACTACTAATCGTGTACACGGACACAAAAAAAAAAATTAAAAAACACACATTGTAAAACCAATACATTCATCGCTCCGTTCAGAATCTAAAATATATATATTTTGCTAAAATGTACTTAGAATATTTTTTATCAGACATAAAAGGGAAAACATTACAGCATAGTTATTTATAGATTTTAAATTTATGATTACAAATAGATGGATATTTTTCCTAAATAATTCCCGAATAGAAACTAAATGTTTTACATAGGCCAACTGTAATGGGCAAAGTTCTCGGAGATGACTATGAGAACGTTTGTAATAAATTAGTCTTGTTTAGGTTTTTCAGTAAGTATTTATACAATTTTATTTTATTTTACATTTTACATGGGTAACCTAACCATATTCTTTTCTCAAACATGTTTCATTTATTATTATTATTATTATCATTATCATTTTATATGCTATATTTAGTTTTTATTATGTTTTTAGTTTTTAGGTATCATTATTTCTACTCCATATACGAATCTGCAGCTCGATACCAAAGCAGTACAAAATTGGGAAGGTTTTTGGTTATTATTGGTCATTACCTATGTGTTCCACTTCGAATATTATGCTATCGGAACATACGAAGTAAAATTTTCAATTGTCCACCGAGAAGTTCACAATAAATTATATCCATTGAGTGCATATTACATCTCTGAATTTATGATAGTGGTATGCAACGTGATAAATGTGCATTCATTACATAACAACAAAATTATAAAAATATTTATACTATAGGCTCTGTGGATCATGGTAAAAATTCTATTTTTCTGTTTACCTGCGTTTTGGATTGTTGGTGCTGATTGGGGTATCTTGCAATTATTGGTGTTTTATTTATTAGCATTTACAGCCTTTTCATATGGTAATTATACACTTGACTTATCAATAAGTTTTAATGAAAGAATGAAAAATTATATAATCTATTAATACTAAGATATTTTTACACACACCTGAATGTGAATATAAAATAATATTTTGATGGTTGATGTATATATAACTAACACATTTATAAAAGTAATTAAAAAAGTTGGGAAGTGGGTGTCAATATGCTTTACACTAGGTTCAAAATGTCACTGTAATGGATTGTATTCAATTTGAATTCAATAGTATAATATCATTGTATTAGAAAAACAATTCTGAGCGAAGATAATCAGTCAGCCTATATGATATTACTAAGCATATTTGATGATATTATTGTGGATAAAGTATAGTTTATATATTATAATAATTTATAACGTGTTTGCGGGGATCCTTGTTTTAAATTTTTTAATCCTTAACTATTAAATATAAATGTTGAACGTTTTATACATTTTTATCAAACTAAATAATTTGTAAATTTTCAATTTGATAAATTTTGTTGAAATCAAACTTTAAATGCTTTAAAAAAAAATTGTGCCCATGTATTTTTAATTTTTTTCAACTGCTATTGTAAAAATATATCAAGCCCTTGTATTACATTTTTACTCCCAACAAATACAATTTTATTGATATTTACCTGTACTTTTAAAAAAAAATTAAAAAATTGAATTTTGAAATTGCCTATTTAGAGCTCAAAATCGCTACATGAGAAATCAAGTTCATTTTGTAAAAATATGAACTTCAAACGCTCATAAAAGTTTAATTTGACTTTCTTGTAGACATTTTTTTTTCAAATCTTAAATTTAAAAAGAAAAATTTGTATGTAGTTCTAACTTAATATAATTTATTAATTTGCTTATTTTCGTGATTTTTACGTAGTTTGTCAAAATTTGAATTTTAAATGCTTATAAAAACAAAAATGTGACTGAATTTTTAATATTTTTCAAATATAGTTGTAAAAATTCATAATAAGCCTCGTATAAATGTTCAAGCTCTTTTACACAAAAAATTATTTTTTTTTTACATTTATAGATAAAATAAAAACTAAAAAAAAATTTGAAACTGAAAATGTCCGTTAACAGTTCAAAACATATCAAAATGTTTTAAAAATATTATCGTGTAAAGAAAATTATTATATAAACAACCATTAAAAATGTCATGATAATTGTACCACTTGAAGTATAAATTATTAACAATCATTATTTATAATAGTAATAAAAAAAAATATATTCTATTACTTAGTACTTATAAAGTATCTTTAATTATTATGTTGATATTATTATTATTACAGGAAGTTTTTTGTCAGCCTATTTTGTTCGTCTAGAAAACGCTACGATATTTGCAACAATATACGATTACCTGTCATTACCCCTCTGTGGTGCTTATCTATCATTTATGTAAGTCGATTCCCAGCTGATAATATTTACTGAAAGCTATTAGCTAATATATATTTAAACTCAAAATTAGGTCTTTACCAAAAGCGATGTATTCTCTAAGATACTTTTCGCTATTCTTCCTTGGTTGTGAAACAGTTTCAGTTTTATTTTGGGACAAAATTAATGTTTTACGTGAGTATATTTAATTGATAATTTAAGATTCAGTTTTAGGTAACTTCTTCTTAATAATAATAGTTTTTGTGTATTTTGTAGCGTGTGTTGATGTTACTAATTGTTTGGATAGTGGGAAAGCAGTGTTAAGAAAGTATGGCTTTAAAAGTACTGAATTATATTCAGACATGGTGATATTACTTATATTTAGCTTATTAGCAAATATATTTGGTTACTTAAGTGCTCTTAAAAAAATGAAAAAACAACCAGCCTATTAAAATGTAAATGTTTTCATAAATATAACGAATATAATTATAAATATATAAATTTAATTACATAGTAATATCAAACAAAATATACAATTATTAAACATTTTTGAGAATTATTATACTTTTATCATCTAAATAATTTGTAATTATATATATCCGATATTACTCTAATGTAGTTAATAAATGGAACCATGCTTAATTTTGGTAAAAACGTTATGTAGATTATATAGTTTATTAGAAATTATTTTATCGAGCGCGGAAAGAAGATAAAATTTGTCTATCGGTTTTATGATTCCAACATTTAACTGAAATAACTCAAATGTATAAATTAGATGCCTATAATAGACAAAAGTATAATTTAATAATGTTAAGTAGTATATGCGAACTATACTTATATATCATTGTTATCACTTATCTATCAATAATCATTTACATTGTGTTTAATAAATAAAGATCATCGTATTATGATCAAGTCAAATTTATTGTAAATTTTAAAGTTTAATGTTTTTTTCCAATTATTTAGGAAATTGTGCACGGGAAGTATCGTGCATCAATGTGTCTTTATTTTTCTGCAGAATAACAAATAATTACATATTAGACATTAGCTCTATAATAGATAATAGTTATTGTTTACGTACGAAAAATATTTAAAATTAGATAGTTAGAAAAGTTCTTCAATCGGTCGTTTAGGTGGTCAATGCATCTTGTAATCAATTGGTTTCTCATTAGTAATTAATTTTATAACCAAGTTTGTCGTATTCCATCTATGGTGGATTAATTATATAATCAATTAATACAAAATCCTAACCTAACCTAACCATACTAATATCAGAAGAATAAAAAAAACCAAATTTAACCATTTTTAAATTAGCCTGTCTTCTTCCCAGAGGTCTAATCTACACACAACCGTTCATTTATATGGTGTATACCATATATATATATATTGACAAAACATAATAATACAAATCAACAAACATGCCTGAATAACCAATAGCAACCAACATATAATACACTGTTGCACCACTGTTGTATTGTTTACATTCAGATTTCCTACTTTTCCGGTGGATTTTTCTAAAATTTTCTTTCGTAAAAACCTTTTCCTGGCAATTACAAACATCTTAAAAAAAATTTGAGCCAAATCGGACCAGCCGTTCTCGATTGATGAGGTAACGACATTTTCCACGCTCCATTTTTATATACCTACCCATATAGATTGTTGAATTCTGCATGGACAGATCAGAAGTACAAATATGTTCCAAAAATATATTGGATTACATATTCAGATGATTTAGATTCTGATAATTTTGAATCTGAACTGATTCAGTTGAAAAAGAGTTGAAACGGTCATTTCTCGGAAATAAGTTTGTTCAAGATCCCCATTATTATTTGAAATATATTCGAAGAATGAATATGTGCCATACTTTTCCCAACTTGGACATTATATAATTTATATTACAAATATATTTATCAATGCCGTGCACGCACTGTAGTAGTGAACGTTCATTCTCTGTACATAAACGTGTACAAATCGAATGCGCTCTGCTTAACACCAGAAAATGGCACTCTTTATTATCGTTACTGGCAATCACCAGAGACGCCCATTAAGCAGAGTTTGGAGCTCCGGTGGTGAGTTCATCTCCAATTACTATTCGACATAATAATATTGCACCATCTCATTCAACGTGTCTTAACTATCAAGATCTAACAAATTATTAATAAGTCTACTTTTACAATAGGAAATTAACTCTTATTCCGTATTCGACAGTTTAACTTGATACTCAATCTGCACGGGTTAAACGGCGCAACTCAGACTGGCACAGGTCGCCTGAACTGCTAAACACCAACTGGTTACCCTCACGGCCTCACCAGGCAACGATATATGTAGCACAGGAGATAAAAGCAGTACAGCTGTTTACACATGTTTGGCACGAAGTTCCAAGTAAGTGTTCCATTACGTTATCCGATAATCGATAGTTTGGCGCGCACACATTTTGTCCGCTTACAATACATTTCCCCTCAAAATTTGGGTACTTTATAAATCCTTTAAATAAAGAATTTAATTATCTCTGTTTTTGAATACGAGTATTATTTTTTTATACTTAAGAAATTTATAATTGTTGTCAGCATTCTAATTATTTAGTATAGGTATAAAAAAAACTATTTAAGTTCTAAAAACAATACAATTTGTATGTGTTGAAAGTTGAAAGTAAATGTACATTAATTTGCGTAATTCGTAGTACTGATCACGTTTTATAGGGGCATCATAGTGACCGGGATACAATGTACGTCTGTAATTTTACCTATGCGCGTGCAGTGTGCACATGTCACCATTTATTGCTGTATAAAATGACAAACATTTTTTTTCAAAAAATACCACCTCTGACTTAAATCACTGCGCTCAGTAGGATGTTCCGATTTTAATTTTGAAAGCAGATTTGAATTATCCTCTAAATTTACTATGCTTTAACTGTCGTACATTTTTCATATTCTATATCATTTTCAATCATGACTGAAGTAATCGACTCTGAGGCTTTATAAATATACAGGTGCAATATCTAATTTATTGTCCTTATGGACTATAGATATCTTTAATATAGAAAGAATATATGGAGAATACAATATTTCTTTATTACCGTTTTAGAGGGCGTTTTTTTTGGAGCTGGTTTCCTCCAAGCTCAATGTCGTGGAAATGTTTACAAGAAGCCGAACGGAAATTATTTGCATGTACTTTACATCTACCTTAGCATTATTCTTGTTTTATATTTTAATTTTCTCAATTATTTTTAGTTGTCCAATCTCCATACCGTACTCGATATGTTGACTTAGGTCCAGTTGTTGAACAAGAAGATAAAATATGGACATTAGACGTTTTGAAATTCATAGATTACAAATTAAAAAATATTTCAAATATCAATGTATTTAAATTTGAATTATGAATATGTTCTATTTTACTCTTTTTGTTAGTAAATTTCTAAGTAAAAAAAAATAAAAATCAGAAAAATGAAATTGTCAAAGTATAGATTATTTAGTGACAAATTCAAATTTGCTTTCAAAATTAATATCGAAATATTATATTGGGCGTAGTAATTGAAGTCGTGAGCTATGTTTTCGACCGAAAATAAATCACGCTCCCTTAACGGAGGTGTTCTTCTGAGCCTAAAATTTGCTATGTCACGTATTTGTAAGACGGAGACAACACATGCGGGTATCACGTCCTCTTAAGAACCGATTTCACCAACACAGTTAACACAATCACGGTTAACGCTTAAATCGGCTGATAACAGATATTTAACCGGGCAAATTCGGCCGATTAAACTCCGGGTAACCTTAATCAGAGATGGTACAACTGGCCCTAACTGTGTTGGTGAAATCGGCCCTTCTGTGTTACTGTGTTACTTAGAAGTTAGAAGTTAGAAGTTAGTACCATATTATAATAATATATAATACTATGTTATAATACACTATTTCAGGGTACAAAATATTAAAATAACTACAACTTACTTTTGTATAATGCATTAATGTGTTAACTACGAATTTCAACGTTTTTGATTTCATTTAATTTTGTAAATTATACACAAAATGATGAATGAGTCACCGGAAACCGTAGATATAAAACCTAATCACGATACCGACACTGTTGCTGTGAAAGAAAATGGAAAACGGCCATTGGATCAATCGGAGGATGCTTCTGAAAGCCAACCTAAAATCTGTAAACTAGACAATGAAAGCGATGCCAACCAGTCTAACACCCTATCAAAAAGGAAGCGAAAAAGGAAGCTAACAAAGAAGCAAAGGCGACAGATGTGGTTGGAGGTAATGGCAAAACGAAGGTAAAATTTAAAGTAAAATTTTTCCAGTTCTAATAGTGTTAACCTAATCCAGAATTATATTTATTCTCAGGGAAACATCTAAAGAAAGGAAAGCCCAAATGAGAGATTCCGGAGTAGAAATACCAATAGTAAAGACGAAAAAAATGGCCAATAGTACATGTAAACAACGCATTGTGTTAGATATGTCGTACAATGACTTGATGTCTGCTAAGGTGACTAATGATTTATGTGTGTACCTAGGTACTTTCTGTAACATATTTATAAAAATATTTAATTTTGATCTTAACAAATTGAATATCTTGGCTTGTCATAGTAATTGACAAATTTCATTCACATTTTAGAGAAGATAATATTAACTCTATACAGAGTAGCTTTAATTATTTTATTTTACTAAGATATTAATGTACATTTTGTTTAATACAATAATTAATATTATTCCACAATTTATATTAATAAATAGGTATAGAATTTATGTGCATTGATATGTTTTTTTTTTAAAGCTCTTAAAAATATATTAGTAATTATATGCATAATTATCCTATCCTTAGAAATAAAATATGTACCTAATAATAATTAAATATTTCATGTTATTAGGATTTATGCAAGTGTTCAAATCAACTATTGAAGTGTTATTGTGTGAATCGTAGAATGGATAATCCTATGCAATTATATGTTTGCAGCTATAAAGGAAAAACAAAAGAAATTATGGCTAAATATAAGGGCTCTGAGTTTTGGGATGTATGTCTATATATTTATACATTCAATTAAAAAAAAAATTAGAATCAAAGACTTATCAAGAAGAACTAATTAAAATGCCTTAAAATCTGTACTTGTGTTGTATAAAACTATTAAACTCATAATAATTAATAATAAATTAATTTCATAAAATATTTGATAATTTGTCTGTCTTATACAAAATATTTTAAGCACAAGAACTTTGGTGACCATTATTATTATTATTTGAATATGAATCTAATTCATAACCATATCGTATACAACTTTGCTTAAACTAAATGTATGGTATTTTAATATTTAATTATTTGCATTGAATTCTGTTGTTAAATTGAGTAAATCTATAAGTTGACATTTTGTAGATAATAAATTAAATTATTGAAATAACAAATAACTTTGACAAAGCGCAATAATGAAAATTATCAATTAACATATTACAATTTAATTAAACGTAAAATACCAAATATAATAATAATGATTAAAATATTAAACTTAACTATTTTTTAAATTTAAATTAAGTTAATTTTTCTTGATTTTCTTTGTTAAAAATCAAAAATATGCTATACTATTTTTTTTATTAATTTTCAGATAAAATATTTAGAGAATTCATTTGATAAAGAATTCCAGAAAGAAGAAATTGTTTATTTGACCAGTGACAGTTTGAATGTCTTAGAAAGTATAGATGAAAACAAAGTGTACATAATTGGTGGTCTGGTTAATCGCAAACCTTGCAAAGTATAGTTGCCTTACATTTTATAATCTTTGTAGCAATATAAACATATTTATTTTTTTCTAGGGTGTAAGTCTGAAAGTAGCAAACGATCTAGGTATAGCTCATGCTCGATTGCCAATCGATGAACATATCACCATGAAAACTAGAAAAATGCAAACTAGAACAATTTTATCTATAAATCATGGTAATTTCATGTAATATTTTATTGAAATAATCGAGCTCTGTATAGTTATTGTCCCTATTGGTATAACACTAGAAAAATATCAAAATAAAATCAATAGAAAAATCTTGGAAAGTTGATCTGCTTTATAGTACATTTTAGTATACCTCATCATTGAGACTAGATGAATGTAAAAGTGGCAATTTTGATCAAACATTAAAATGTCAACCTCCCTTATCAAAGTGTACCTCAAATTAGAGCAACAGACATAAAATAAATGGTTGAGCGGAGTGGGGGTTGTGATATATTGCCATATCGCCCCCTAAAACTTCCACTCTACTGTAGTGGATATGTTAAATTTGAATTCAATAAATCATAACACACAAAAAACAATATTCAGTTTGTTTTTCATAAATGTTCGAGCTTTAGATATTAAAATTAATAAATTAATTCATATTTTACCACAACAATCTTTACCAAAGTTTGAACTACAAACGTTTACAAAATAATTCAAACATGCAATTTCCATATTTTAAAATTTTTTAAGAACTTGTGTGTAACTTTGGGAAGGTTGTTGTGGTAAAATATGAATTAATTTATTAATTTTAATACCTAAAGCTCGAACATTTATGAAAAACAAACTGAATATTGTTTTTTGTGTGTTATGATTTATTGAATTTTAATTTAACATATCCACTAGGATGTACCAACTAGATACAATTTTCTACCAAAAAATCTATAATTTAACAATAAATATCATGCATAATTGGAAAAACAATATATTCATCACTCAGAATCTAATTGTAATATAGAGCCTGGAAATGTAATAAAAGTTAATCTTTTTCAGTTTTTGAAATAATTTCAAAAGTGGTGTGTGGAATGTCTTGGAAAGAAGCATTAATTGGTACATTTCCACAAAAAAAAATGTTCTCAGTCATAGACGAAGAAGGCCTTTTGGAATATGAAAATTGTTCTCTAGAATATAAACCAAAAGAAGAAATTGAATGTCCAGAAAGCAGAAAAAATGAAAATATTTCAGTTGAAAACTAAATAAATATATTATTTTAAATAAAGTTATGGAGTAATCATTAAAAAAAACAACAACATGGAAATCACTGTAATGGATGAATTGAAATTTATTTTAATGATAAATCATTGTGTATGAATAATGATTCTGGGAGAAAACTACTGAGAGAAAGATATTTTATAATTAATTTATATTACTATTAACATTGATTATATCATACACATTGTTATTATAATATACATAGTAATGGTATGTATAATCAATGCAGTAAGCATTAAAAGTTCAAATCTTGACAAAATCACGAAAATTAGCAAATTATTTTGATTTATGATTACTTACAGATGCAACTAGGATGTGACAATTTATTTTATTCTTCTTTAGACGCATCCATTTAAAAAAAGGTGGGTAAGTGGATGTCGCTCTGCTATAAAGTACCTAGCTGGTTGCAAGTGGGTCACAATGGATGTTATTGAATTTGAATTCAATGATATAATATCATTGTATACGAAAAATGATTCTGAGCGGTGACGGTTTGTCAGTGTAGATATTTTATATTACATTTATATTATTATAACTGTGCTTTTATATTTTTGAGATTTTTTGATTACAGAATAACCTACTAACGTAGAACCTTGATTTCAATTTTCAATCCTTAGATATAAAAGTTGAACATGTTATACATTTTTAACTACAAAATAATTATTAAATTTAAAATTTGATAAATGTTGTCAAAATTCAAACTTTAAATGCATATAAAAAAAGTTGTACCAATGTATGTATTTTTAATATTTTTCAACTGCTATTGTAACAATATATCAGGAGCGTATTATTCAATTTTCACGCTTTTTCGCCTAAGTACAATTTTATTGATATTTATAGAAAAAGAAAAAAAAAATTGAAAACTGACAATATCCGTAAACAGTTCAAAAAGAATCAAATATTTTCAAAATGTTATGGACTATGGTGTATAGAAAATGAAAATATAAACATTCAGTGAAATTTTCAGGTATCTACAGTTATTCGTTTTTGAATAACAACAAAATAACAAAATTGCTACATGAGAAATCCAGTGAATATCCTATGTTGTAAAAAAATGAACTTCAAAGACTCATAAAAATGTGATGTGATTTGCTTGTAAACATTTTTTTTTTGATAAAGGTAAAAAAACATAAGGAATCTTGTATAACATTTTCAAATATTAGGTTTAAAAAGAAAAATTTTTATGAATTCTTAACTCAAAATAATTTGCTAATTTTCGTGATTTTTCGGTATTAAGTCAAGATTTGTACTTTAAATGCTTATAAAAAAAACTGTGACCAGATTCAAATGTCATTGTATTGATATAGTGGGATATCCTTGTATTAAATTTTCAAGTTTTTTTACCCAACAAATAAAGTTTTATTGACTTTCATAGTTAAAAGACTATTAAAATTGGAAACTGAAAATGTTTCTAAACAGTTCAAAACAAATCAAAATATTTTATCATGTATAAAGAAAGCGAATATAAACAACCAGTGAAAATGTCATGTATATACCATTAATTTGTTTCAGAGTTACACCAAAAACCAAAGTCGATTTTGTCGAAAACTGATTTTGGGAGCAAGCGTTTTTATTTTGTAAACGGGGTTGGTGGTCCGTATAACTTTTTACCTGCCCCCCCCCCCTTTTAAAATATAGTTCGGCGCCACTGGATGTGATCGTTACTACATAAATCATTATCTGTAGTCACATTAATGTTTCTATCACTCAAATTATTGTATTATTATATTATTTTTTGTTTTCTCGATTTATACTGTAACTCATTATAACTATATTTAATCTCACCTGTTATTATACACATATTAAACAATGTATTGGGCTTCAGCCCGTTTAAAATTAAATAAATAAATACCACTATTAGCCTAGGTTGGATATCCTCCCCTTAATCCTGGCTTGATCATCAGAACTACGAGTTTCATCCAACCAGTGTTGGGTAAATTACTTTTGATAATTAATACAATTATGTTAATCATTACATTAAATACTTTTATTTAAATTACATTTGCGTTATCCGACATTATTTTTATCACGTTACGTTACCTTTTCATTCAAAAATTAAGGCTTACAAATAAAGTTATCTTTTTAAAATGTAATCAAAAATTCAGTCCATAACGACTATAATACGTAGTAGGTGTACCATTAATTATTATATATAAATTGTATAGTGGTAGTACTAAGTAGTACCTATATGTAAGTTTTCTCGAATATCCTAACCACGAAATTATGTCTTACGGCATATTTATTTATTTATAGACATTTAAGATTTTCTATTTTTATTTCTATTAATTTCGATAAAAATATTTTCAAAACGTTAAAAAACTTGAAAATTGATTACAAGGTTTCTGATAAGTTTTAAAAAAATACTTTTTAAAAAATATACCGGATAAATGGACATGCATATTTTTTTAAGCATTTCAAGTTCATATTTTGACGAAATTCGTCAAAATCACAAAATATTTTGTATTTAATCATTATTCATTTATGAAATGTTCAATTTTTATAGCTTAGGTTTGAATATTAATACAAGGTTTCTTACATGTTGTTCTATTTTGTTGTACTCCAAAAATATATTTTGTGGTAACTTGATAATTTAACGTAGGTAAATAATTTATATCCATAATGCCATTTTCAAAACATTTAGATTAATTATTAATTTGCTTATTTAATATTAAACTTATTTGCGTCTATGAGTGCTCACTGTCCAGACAATTCCTATTTTTCAAAAATCATGTCGCTTCGACGTTCGCCAAAATCACGAGTAAACAACACAATGTGCAAACACCAAACGTTAATGTGACAATATATTTCATGATAATGAAATTAATCACGTAAGACTTATATAACGAAAACAACATTATGATAGCAATAACCACCGCGTTGAAATAGTTAAAATTAATATGGGTATGCGTGGTAAATTAAAAATAATTATTCAAAAACGCGTTTCAGAGTGAGTTTATCTCCTGGATTGACCTCTAAACCGGTTTCACAACGTATTCACTATATACGATATATAGTTAGTATTAACCATCATGTTGTATTATTTTACCGTACACGCGGCCATGCGACATTTGTATATATTATAAGGTACACGTTAATCGTAAAAATATGTTTGGACTATAGAGGTGGCAAGACCGGTCGTGCGGATAAAATATTATACTGCAGTTAAATGTTATACTATAGAGAGATGCCCAGAGCCGCCAGTTGAGCTGGAGCTCCGGCGGCGAGTTCATCTCCGATTTCTATTCAACATAATAATATTGCACCATCTCAATCAACATGTTTGGCACGAAGTTGCAAGTAAGTGTTCATTACGTTATCCGATAATCGATAGTTTGGTCACATTTTGTCCGCTTACAATCCATTTTCCCCCTTTAGTTCCTTTCTTTAAATAAAGAATTTAATTATCTCTGTTTTTGAATACGAGTATTTTTTTTTATACTTTAGAAATTTATAATTGTTGTCAGCATTCTAATTATTTAGTAGGTATAAAAAAAATATTTAAGTTCTAAAAACAATACAAATAATGTCATACCCGTGAATTACGAATTTAAATTTATACACGATGACATCGGTGCTTTCCATTACTTCTCAAACTTTACCCAATACCGCACACAAAAATAGTATGATTAGCACAGATTTATAAAAATATATGGCTG
Source organism: Acyrthosiphon pisum (assembly GCF_005508785.2). Lineage (NCBI taxonomy): Eukaryota > Metazoa > Arthropoda > Insecta > Hemiptera > Aphididae > Acyrthosiphon > Acyrthosiphon pisum. The sequence continues at coordinate 4,420,090 of NC_042496.1, read as the reverse complement.
AATTCTTCATAGGTACAAACATTGTACAACACCGCAAAAATGTATTAAAACCAATACAAATTGAAATATAAAAATATTACTAAGAAATAAGAATTAAATTCAAATTTCATAAAATCAAAAATGTGATTGTTACAAAAAAACTAAAAAATAGCATCTATAGTGTAGATGTACATAAAGGGTGACTATACATCTTGTTTTTCGTATATCTGTCTCGTTGTCCCCTGGGGAATCTACGGGACACTAAAATGTCTCGTTTTCAGACGGTAGACCAAGAATTGATGAAAATCAAAAAGCATTTGTAAAACCAGACAGCTCGCAGTGCCTCATACTAATGATGCCTGCTATCGAAAGAGTTTTGAAGTTATATATAGGTAACCACTGAAAGATTATATTTTCTTAAGCATAAAAAAGTGTCGAGCAGTTTTAAAGAATTTCTTCGAGTGTCCAAATTCAAATTTATGGTTTTTTGGCATGCTAAAAATATACGACTAAATTTGTGTGCGATAATGGGATATCTATAGTATTTTTAAATCTGTGTGTGGTTTTTTCCTAAGCGTATTTTGCACATTAGTGCAGTAATGAGTGACTCCCGATGGCATCAATAGTAAACGTGTGTCCATCATATCGGTTTGACAATTGTTTTTTTTTTTTTTAGAGGAGAACGTTGGATTTGCGATATAATGAGATGTGGAACGATTGGGATGGCATGGATGAACACCAAACACCGAAAGAGTCTGTACACGGAAACTTGGTGTTGTCTTGGAAAAAAATTAATGTACAAGTGAAACAAACTACTCAAAAGTTTTTCCAGCGATCGAAAACCTCGTACAAGCAATTATTACACAATGGTGAATACGAAATGTTAGCTCTTGACTGGTATCGGGATTATATTATTATGTACTTACGCCGTCTTTGTATTAGACAAAAATAGTTAAAAAATGTTTGTAACGGCGTGGGAATAAAATATGAAGACAATCTATAAATTCATTAGGTTTAAACCGGTATGAAAAATGATGCATAGGGCTGATATAGTGATATGGTCCCGATGCATTATTTCCCGGTGCGGAATAATGAAGGATAATTTTAAACCTGTCTAGTTTAGTGAATTTCTATACTATATAATAATATAAAATAGCCTAGAACATAGATTTAATATATACTCCAACCAAGAACATCAAGGTATACCTATGTTTTTAATATATTATTTTGTATTGGCGTTGTCGGTTGTCCACCCTGCCATTGCAAACATGTCATAATTTTCATCGATAAATCATTTTTTATTCATAATACCTAGATATCTTTTTATAAATCTAATAAAAATATTATATTAATCTTTATAAAAACCTATTTAAAAGTTAATATTGCATTATACAAAGATATTAAGGTATTATAATAGTTATATTTCGGTGTCTACGAGTTCCTTAAGTTATTGAGATATTTTAACAAAAAATAATATTATTAGGTAGGTAAATAAATTACTAATATAATGAATAGCGATCAAATATATATAAAAAGATTTGTTTTCCTAATTAATAATATTAAATTGGAAATCGTGTATTCATGTTTAATTTATTTATTTACATTTACACTAACACCTACGGGAGCAAAAGTACAGACGTTGATATTAAATTGGGTACCTATACGTTTACTAAAATAAAAGTAAAACAACAACAATGTGAATATCGTATTAATACGTGTTGTATTAAACACTTTGATTACCAGATTATGTAGTTTATAAACAGACTACAGAAAACTAAAATAGTTTACCACAGTGATCTATTACAAATTACAATATTATCAAATAACAGGGATCAATTTGAATTTAAAATTTGAAGGCTAATGGATTTTATTTATATTATATCAGTAATTATTTAGGTATACTTAAATAATATAGATACTATTAGAAAAAAACAAAATTATGTATATTATAAGGTAATTCTTCTTTTTTTCTTTTTTTTTTATTGGTCTAGATTCGGCAACTTTGACCATTAGCTATTGTAAGGGTTACGGTTGTAACGGTTGGTATGGTTATAAGTTTGAATTTTTGTCAATCTATTTTTTTAAAGATATTTGATATGAAATTTGCCAGTTCGACAGTGTCTCTCCTCCTCCAATAAAAAAAAAAATTTGAATACAAAATATAAATTTATTTTTATATCAGAACTTCAACAGTTCGGTGAAACATGCATAGCAGAAGCATGAAGAATTACCTATATTTTAAAAAGAAAAAAAACATGGGAGAATTAAGCATTAATTACCTATTTGTAAAGAGCCGGTCAACATTTTTTCCCTGTCTAATAAAATCTGAAATAACGCCATAGATTGCCGATTGGGAGGTAAAGTAGTAACCATAAACAACATTACGTTTTTTACCTATTAAATTACTTAATATACATAATATTATGATACTATTTCACTGACATAACTGAAATCTATTACATTTTTTACATTTATTTTTAGTTTGTCAATTATTTGTTGTAAAGTAGCCAGAAGTTATCTTGGGTTTTTAATAATATGTGTTTATCGTTTAAGACTTTCAGTAATGGAATATGAACTGTATTTAATTTAATTGGAAAACATAATATAACTAATGAATAATGATTAATTATTTTTAATTAGAACTATAAATTATAGAACCATAAATTACGCTTGGTAAATAGAGATAATATATAATTGATTGACGTGTTTTTTCTTACAAGTAATTGTTTCTTATATATTAAGTGTGCTATTAAACGTTTTAGCTAATAAATAAATTAAAGGTTATTTTATTTCTGTATAATCGATCTCCCCTCCATTCTCCATTAATTGGAGTATTTCAATATAGTATTTCGAAATAATTTTAATTTTTGGTGTTTTTTTAAAATTTTATATTCTACTAATACAAATACCTGTTCAAACTATGTCATTGAAAAACATTTCAAAACCTAATTATTATAAAAATGTTAAACCTTAATCCTTTTATATAATTTCCTTCTAGTCTCATACTTGATAAATTTGGGAATTCTGTCGAGTCTGTTAGATGGGTATGAAATCACATAATGTATTGTCTACTGATAACATACTGTAGTTAAGGTTCTAATTATTAAAATTGTGTTTTTTATTTAAGTAATACATTGATTTATGGGGATAGATAATGTTAGATAGCGGTATTCAAAAGAAATATTGATATCAATAATAATATTATTTTTATTAGAAAATACTCATTAAATTAAATTAAATTTTTTATTTATAAAATATTATTAACTTACATAAATTGTTGAGTAATTTGCTACTATGAGTAGAAAATAGTAAATACTATTATTGCTACTATTATTGCTTTTCAATACAAAATATTTTTTTCTCCAAATCACGTATTTACTAATTTGATATTTTGAATGTTTTCAGTTAGTGGAAACGTACAAAGTGGAAATCTTCTAGGAATAATGGGTCCAAGGTATTTAACAAATACATTTTTATATTTTTATATATCTACGTAAGTATTATTTTTTATTTATATTATATAATCTTTTTAATTAGTGGTTCTGGAAAAACTACATTGATGGCCACCATAAGTCATCGAACTAAAGGTTTGTATAAGGTATTTCTGTACAAGTAATTTTATATTTTTATCCTTAATTGATTATTGTTTATTTTTCTTAGGAAATTTCGAAGGAGAATTATTGCTTAACGGACAACCAATATCTGAAGAAGTCATGATTAAGATATCTGGTTTTGTTCCTCAACACGATATCAGTTTTGATCAGTTGACAGCATTAGAACACTTGTCTTTGATGGTACTAAAATAGCATTATGTAATATTTTATAATACTAAATTTTTACTTTATGTTTATCATGTTATTTCAAGGCTAATTTGAAAGTTTCTCGCAAAACGACCAAAATAGAATTGAAAGAACACATCGATAAAATAATTACCACGTTGGGTATGAGTAAGTTCTTGGATACGAGAATATCGTTTTTGTCTGGAGGAGAACGGAAAAAAATTGCTCTCGCAGTTCAACTATTAAACGACCCGCCAATATTGTTTTGTGATGAAATAACAACAGGTCTGGACAGTTACTCAGCCGCGCACATTGTGAACACTTTAAAAGCTGTCGCACGAATGGGTAAAATTGTGATATGCACCATTCATCAACCAGCGTCTGGTGTGTTCGGAAAATTCGATGATGTAATATTGCTATCAAATGGACGGTTAGCATATCAAGGTCCTGTTACCATGGTTCATCAGTTATTTAAAAAGTACCAATACTTAAACTTTGTACATTACCATAATATCAGTGCTCAACTTTGGGAGAGGGTGTCGGGGGATGGAGTATTCCAACGAATTTTTTAGTAATGTTAGCATACCCCTACTATTATTTTTAATGAAACATCATAATTTGTCTTATGGATTATTTCATAACCACGGATCCATAAATTAGTTAATATTAATTTTTAATTTATTTAATTTATTAAACAATTAATTTATTTACTTTAATTATCCTTTTGAATTTTTAAGTCTGTTATTAGTTTTAACTATAATATATATATTAAGCACAGTAAATACCTATGTCTTATATTAACTTGTATTATTATTATTTTTTTATTGACTATTTATAAATATTTTTTATTTGATTTAAAGAGGTGTATTTGGGGATATGGGGGCCCCCACGGCTCAATCACGTTTTACAAGTCCATCACATGCTCTTTTTTGAAAAGTAAACAGAGCACCCCTAATTTAATATTGCCAAGTCGAGCACTGGATAACAAATAATATTAAAAATAAATTTGTATAATATTATGATTAAGGTTCAACTATGAATGCCCTGATATGTTCAATGAAGCTGACTTTGTGATTTCTATTCTTAATTCTGAAAATGAAAAAGTGAAAGAAAATGTAACAGAAATGTGCAAGTTAACTTCATCGGACCAACAGACGAATCTAAACTATGATTTATTTAATAATCAGGTAAACAGAATTAAATAGTTTATACTTTATAAGAAATAAGTTTGTAATATAATAATATCCTTACACGAATAATTTACAATGTATAATGTATATATATTTGCAATATTTTCAGACTAAATTTGATACTCAACATTTAGAAGCGTTAGAAACGTAAGTAAACCTGTATTCTTTGATAAAATGTATTATGATTATATTATATTTATAATGCATTAAGTCGTGTGTTTTTTAATATTAATAATAAATAAATATTTTGTATTACTAATTATATTAAAGATATAAGCGAAAAAAAAAGATTATGATTTTGTTATTTTTTATTTAGTCTAAAACCAACATGGCCAACACAGTTCAGTTTGATTTTGAATAGATCCATCAAATGCTTTGTAAGAAATTACAAGAATAATCTAATGGAACTGGGAACTATTTGGGTAATTACTATAAAGTGAATAATGTTTTAATTAATATTAAATTTTTAAAAACATTTGTTTTATATTTGTTTAACTGTGTATTAATGTTTTATATTATATAATATTGTATAGTATAAAAATATCATAATTTTTGTGAGAAGAAATTAGATTGATAAATTCATAGAAAAAATGGAATTTCTTTAAAAAATATAATTTCAAATGTTTTTCTAAATATTTAATTAGGCAAATTCTATATTTCTTTGATATTCATTTGAAAAACGATTTAAAACTTCTTCCGGTTCTACATCAATATTTCTATGTACACTGAGTGCATAGATTTTCAAGAATTAAAGATAAAAGTTTTGAGTAAAGCCACATTATAATATTATAATAATTTGGATATCAAATTTTGATATAATTTGATAATTATAAGAAAAATAATGATTTTAGTAATTTAAATAAAAGAAAAGTTGCGATGAGCGTGCTTGGTGAATATCTCTGTAACCAACATAATATCAAATAATGATATCACTACCTATATAAAAACATTTAAACTTAAGTACAAAATTGATTTTCATTCGATATTTTTTGTTTGGACACAATTCGAACCTACCACCGATAACCTACAGATGCAACTACGATATGACAGTATTTTTATACTTTTTTGGACGTATCTATGAAAAAAAAAAAAAATATATAATATATAATTTGCTAAAATTGAATTAGGATATTTTTTATCGGTCATTAAATTGAAAACACTAAAGCATAGTTATTTATAGATTTTAAATTTTTGATTATAAATAGATGAATATTTTTTATAAATAATCCCCGAGCAGTAACTAAATTTTTATATAGGTGAAGTGCAATGAGCATTAACTAAAAGTCCTCGGAGTTGACTATAAGAATGTTTGTAATAAATTAGTCTAGCTTAGGGTTTTCAGTAAGTATTTGTAAAATTTTATTTTATTATACATATTATTACATAGGTAACCTAACCCTATTATTTTCTCATACATGTTTGATACATTTTTTTTAGTATTTATTATGTTTATAGTTTTTAGGTATCATTATTTCTGCTCCATTTTCGAATCTGCAGCTCGATACCAAAGCAGTACAAAATTGGGAAGGTTTTTGGTTAATATTTGTCATTAACTTTGTGTTCCACTTCGAATATTCTGCTATCGGAACATACCAACTAAAATTTTCAATTGTCCACCGCGAAGTTCACAATAAAGTATATCCATTGAGTGCATATTTTATGTCTGAATTGATGATAGTGGTATGCAACGTGATAAATGTGCATTCAGTACATAATAATAAAATTATAAAAATATTTATTTTATAGATTTTGTGGATCATGGTAAAAATTCTATTTTACTGTTTATCTGCGTTTTGGATTGTTGGTGCTGATTGGGGTAGCTTGCAATTATTGGTGTTTTATCTATTAGCATTTACAGCCTTTTCATATGGTAATTATACGCTTGACTTATCAATAAGTTTTAATAAAAGAATGAAAAATTATATAATCTATTAATACTAAGATATTTTTACACACACCTGAATGTGAATATAAAATAATATTTTGATAATTGTACCACTTGAAGTATAAATTAGTAATAAAAAAATATATTCTAATACTTATAACTTTATAAGGTATCAATAATTGTTATGCTGATATTATTGTTATTTCAGGAAGTTTTTTGTCAGCCTATTTTGTTCGTATAGAAAACACTATGATATTTGCAACAATATACGATTTCCTGACATTGCCTCTCAGTGGTGCTTATCTATCATTTATGTAAGTTGACTCCCAGCTGATAATATTTACTTAAAGCTAATATATATTTAAACTCAAAATTAGGTCTTTACCAAAAGCGGTATATTCTCTAAGATACTTTTCGCTATTCTTCCCTTGGTTGTGAAACAGTTTCAGTTTTATTTTTGGGACAAAATTAAAGTTTTACGTGAGTATATGAATTGATATTTTAGTTTTCAGGTTTCTTCTTAATAATAATTTTTGTGTATTTTGTAGCGTGTGTTGATGTTACTAATTGTTTGGATAGCGGGAAAGCAGTGTTAAGAAAATATGGCTTTATAAGTAGTGAAATATATTCAGACATGGTGTTATTAGTTATATTTAGCCTAATAGCAAATATATTGGGTTACTTTAGTGTTCTTAAAAAAATGAAAAAGCAACCAGCCTATTAAAATGTAAATGTTTTCATTTATATAACAAGTATATATAAATATATAAATGTAATTAACTATACATACTATGTAATATCAAATAAAATATTTTATACGATTATTAAACATTTATAAGAATTATTATACTTTTATCATCTAAATAATTTGTAATTGTATATATTCGATATTACTCAAATGTTGTTAATAAATGGAACCATGCTCAATTTTGTAAATACGTGTTGAGTATAGATTATAGTTTAATAACAATTATTTTATCTTAAGTGGAAATAATATAAAATTTCTCTATCGGTTTTATGATTCCAACATTTAACTGAAATAACTTATATGTATATACTAGATAAAATTTAATAAAGGTAAGTAGTGTATGCGATCTGTAAGTATATGTCATTATTATCTATCAATAATCATATAAATTGTGTTTAATAAATAAAGATCATCGTATTATTATAAAGTCAAATTTATTGTAGATTTTACAGTTTTATGTTTTTTTATAATTATTTAGGAAAATATTATGCACTGGAAAGCTTCGTGTATCAGGGTGTCTTTATTGTTCTTCAGAATAATAAATAATTGTATATTAGACATTGGTTCTATAATAGACAATAGTAATTGTTTACGTACGAAAAATATTTAAAATTAGATAGTTAGAATTTAGAAAAGTTCTTCAATCAGTCGTTTCGGTGGGTAATGCATCTTGTAATCTTTTATTTTCTTCCGAAAGTATTGAAAACTTTTCGTCATACTTAACGCGCATATTTTCAAAACGTTCCGATTGTTGTTTATATTCAGATCTCAGTTCGTCGTTTAATCTGAAAATCATTTTTTTTCTCATAAGAATACACATAATATAAATATATCGTATTTTGCTGCTGAGACATATGTGGTATGTGTTTTTAATTCAGATAGTATCTCAGTATTTGATGTTTATAGAATTTTCTAATAAAGACAAATGCTATTTTGTGCTAAAAGTAAGCTACATTTTAATGTAATTCAATATAATATGTTATATTTTAAAGGGCGCTGTGACAGTGTTTTAAAATTTATTTTGTATAGACATAATATGTACACGCATGTATTATTAATTACTATGATGTAAAAATGAATGAATTGAAGCATAATATACGTTGATAAAAATGTTTATAAACATTGTAGATTTGGGTGTACCTATATGTACTATATTATATTATATTAATAACATTTTTAAAAGTGTTTAAATCCAGCTATTACTTATACACCTACCCATACAAAATTAATAATTCAATAGATAAATTCAATAATTTATGGACACATTAATAAATGTATTAAACGAGTTCAAAAGCAAACGAAACAAGAAACATTGAATGGTAATGTAATTTATTCTTGATGCATTGTTTAATACTTTACTATACTCGTTGTTATTATTTTCAGTATATACTTACTTCGCAGCTAAATTCATTTTTTCGATTATTGCACTGTGACGACTTCTCTCCGCGTTGATTTTTCCTTGAAGGCTTTCCAAATCTTCCGTCATACGATTCACTTCTGTGTTACGAATAGACAACATGTGCTTTGTGATGTCCACGACTTCTTTCAATGAATTCGTCTGCAAATGGAAAAACGTAAGACATAATAACTTGGTTTATTATTACGTAATAATATATTGAATGTCTCATCCCATCCCCATCCATTATTACAATTCATAATATCTATTGGTTTATTTAACAAGAAAAAATTGGTTTTTTGTGTTTCTCAAAAATTGAAATAGCCAATTCATAGAGTTAATAATATATGTAAATGTTTGAATAGTTGAATTAATTATTTCCATTAGGTCGTTACAACAGTTACGTACATTTTTAAGTTTCAGAAGGAAGTGGGTAGACTGTAGACAAAGTAGGTGGATGGGTGTGTACGAGGACAAAATATACTTAATTATATATTAATAGTTATATTATGTACAATTAATTTATAGTATTAGGTTAACAGCACACAAACTTGTAACGTGAGTGCTTCAATGTGTTTTTCTTGTGTGACGCATCGGTCAGCTTTTTCTTTTAACAAGTCAATCACTTTAACTAAAAATTTCTGTAGATTTCTGTTCTGTTTTCTCAAATCTTCAGGTGACAAATCAGACACGTCGCGTAGCACTTCACCTATGTCTCCCATATCCTATAACACAATTACCACAGTTGTATTACAGAAAATATAAATAATTAGGTATTAAATTTAAAAAAATGTATTGTACCTGCACGCTCAATGAGATATTGTGATAAGTATCACAGAAGCGTATAGGAGAAACACAAATATGATTAATTGCAAAATCGATAAAACGTCAGATGATGAGAAATTGTACATATTTTTAAAATTATTTTAATTCAATTTACGGGCCCCTAATAATTAGTGTGATTCAGGTTAAAAAGCTTCAATATAATTTAATGTAGATATAGTAGGGCAGTAGGTGACAGGTGTATGGGCACATGTTACATTATTTGTTTAGTTAAAAACTCGTTAATTTTTATAAATTGCATATTTTAGTTGTGCTGTGTGCGTTTGTGTGTTTATTTTAATAAAACAATTATCTAAGATCTAAGAAAAATTCTAAGTTTGATGATTCGATTTAAAATTTATAATTCTAAAGCTTTGAAATTGCGCATACCTACTTTAAGTTATTAATTATTATGCTCATGGTTATAAAATATATTAAAAATTGGTCATACCTTAACGGATCCGTGGTTAGAGGCGTCCATAATATTATTTGACGAACACGATTACACGCACAACTATATTAAATAAGTAATATTAATGCAGTTAACTATCTTAAGCGACTATGAATAAAGTATGTGTGTTAAACGAAAGCCGAAAAATCAAAAAATGTCATGTGTTTTAGAACAGCCAGTTCCATGATCCACATTCGTTGGCTTGGAATGTTGCCAATCGATTGGTTTAAAAATAACTTCTAGTCAAGGGCCCGCCTTGTGGTATTGTTAGCAAAAACTTCAAAACGACCTCAGGAATGATACAATATTTTAATCATTTGGTTTATAATAATAAAAAATAAATATCGCGGAAGTAATGCAGTTGTCACTGTCCAAATAAGATAGATAGAATATAACGGATTTATAAAATTTGTTACACATATAATATTTCAATATTTTAAATCATCATATTGTTATCATTTTAAAACTGTAATTATTTGTATCGCCAATATTTTCAGTTCATAACCTTATTTTTTTCAAAATCTACAATACTGACATTGAAATACACAATTTAAACCCAGTCAAACAGTTACTGTTACTGCAGCATCACGTAACCATAAAAATATATAGATTGGTCAGAAGAGAAAAACTAATAAAAAAATTGATTCCGAGAAATAATGGTAGTTTTTCTTTTTCCATACTAATATAATAAGTTTTTTATAGTTTTAAAATTATAAAACTCTTATTTTCAGAACAATTAAATAATATATAATATGGGGTATGAGGCATGAGGTATGACAGGACACATAATAAAGATAAAAGCTATTGTGAAATTGTGATAGGTAGGTATATGTGTTGTATAATTTTACTATGTATAGATACGTCTAATTTCTATTGATATAAATAATAGTGCATTAGTGCGTACCTATTATAGGTACCTACTATACCTATAAATTACCACCCTGCAATGACATAATATGTACATATTATGTACCCAATAGTAATTTATGATCAGTTAATATAATTAAGTTTTGATATAAACAACCTTTAATTTTTTTCATTGATTGCCGCAAAATCTTCTTAAAAATTAAAAATACCTAATACTTGAACTGTATATAATTATTTTTGCATAGTATAAGTCAGAGGCATTCAATATTTTTCATCCCACGGCTCTTTTGAGTCTTCACAAACTGTTGATGGATCCCAAATTATTAATGACAAAAAAATCAATGTTTATATGAATGTAATTTATATTTTATAATTTATACTAATTATTTATTTACCATAATATTCAATATTGCATATATAAAAAAAATATAAATAAGTAGTTATTGTAGAAAAAATTGTAATTTTATGTTTAATCTTTTATCTTAGTAAATATAAATCATTAAAAAAATAAATCAATATTACTTAATACTACATTTTTAGCGTGATGAGCTTGTTTATGCTTCATAATATGTTCAAATCATGGCTCAAGTTTGGAAATAGCTATTCTCATCTCCTTCTCAACGTTCACTTTTGACCAATATTTTGTTTTAATCCTGATCCAACTCTAAAACTTAACTAACACGAGAAAACTATCACTTTTGAACACGTTAATAATCAATGAACGCGTACACAACTCGCACCGGTAAATATGACATACGCACTGATAATTTAACGATGACAGTCGATAGATACAACATGGGCTATCGCTATATTGCTATAATTATAATAATAACTAGTTGTAATAATTAAGCACTTCTACCACAAATAAAATTTCAATTTATCGCTATCGCTATAACATTATGGAAACGATAACACTCACGCCACAAATTAAAGCTATATTTAGCGAATGATTATTGTAGACAATTCAACGTTTTCCAAACGGTGTGCCTCAATGATAATAATTAACGTTTTTCGTAAAATATAATAATAATTATATTGGTTTTCAATTATAGGACGCGGCTCCCTTCGACATTTTCCGCGACGCTCCCAGGAGCTGTGAATCACAGTTTGAATACCCAATGGTATAAGCCATTTATGCCCTTTGTCACAACTACCACTCTTCTCCATCAATTTCCGCCAACATCATATCTTTACCGTTATTCACTCTTATGCTATATTATAGCATATTATTAATATTTTTTTAACTCTACTCGCTCATAACTGCAGTCTGCAGTGTTGGACAACAAGCTGTCTTCTTGTCAACGGTGTCCATTTTGTGGCTTCTCTGATTATTTACCTTGTACTTGCCAATCGCCATACTTGCCTAGATTTTTCTTTAGCTTCAGAAAAAATGGGATAATTAGATATTTATTAGAATCAAATTAGTGTTTTTTTTATATCTTCTGAACTAATATTATAATATGCAACTATACGTTGTGATGCAATGAAAATTGACAAAATTACAAATAATGTGAAAAGTAAAAAAAAATATGTTTATATATAAAAAAGAAGTTTACATTGTAAAAAGTTAATTTCATATCAATGTTTTTTTATCAATGGTTCTATAAAAATGGTATGCCTTTAAACATTAACAAATTAAATGCTCTATTGTATCTTTTTCGTTAAAAAAATCAACCTCATATTTTAATTATTCTATAAATAAACTTAGTTTATCTCACAATAATACCATCAAAGACTTAGGAGTGATATTTGATTCAACATTTACTTTTATTAAGCATGTAGATTATATTCAAAATAAATCATTTACGAAATTAGGTATTTTAAAACGTATGTGCAATGTGCATTGATATTAGTGATAATATGGCATTAAAGACCTTTTAACGATGATACATTTTGATTTGTCCACTTAGGAATAAGTTTTCTAGTTATTTAAATAATACTTACTACATTTTAATTGCATACAATTTTTACTTAAATAGGTGCATATGTTACTTAATATTATATTATATTATATTTTACTTTATTTCATTAAAAAAAAAAAATAACATGTACATTTGCACTCTACAATCACTAAACTTCACAGAACATTTGTAATTGCAATTTAGGTATTCCGTTAAAAAAGAATTATTATTATTATTATTTAAACGGAAATTAACAATTTTAGTTATTTTATTGTTGCATTTTAAAAATGTCTATTAATTTGAGGACTAATTTGTATGGTTCAATTTGGCATGCGAAATCAACTGTAATAGAAAAAAAAACATAAGATCACAAATATTTCTATAAAACTCAGTCGATGATTACTTAAGTTTGTTTTCAATTTCTTTTGAAGCTTAAATTTACTTTTTAGTCTAAAAATATATATTTATTGCCACAGATAATCTGCTAACTGGGTGACGTAGATATGCATATATTATAATAAATTGTATTCCCAAAATCTATAAAATTTATGAGCGCTCAATTAATCCATCAATCAAATCTATATATCAATCAATATAATGTACTTATTTTGCCTATTCTATATGCCGGGAAACACATTAGGTCTGCTGGAAGTATTTAAAACTTAGATGATAAAACAATACGGTTATATATAATTGCGGTATACAAGATAAAAAAAAAATAAACTCCATTGTAAAATCACTAGCTTCAACGCCCCGCTCAGAATCTAAAAATGAGGCAATATGGGGGTTTGACACCCCCTCCCCCTTGCACAATTACGTGTCGCTAATATTGTTTGTATATATATATCAAGTAAATATTTTGGCCTCAGCCTGGCCCATCAACTGGTACTAAAATTCTGACACCGCCACTGAAACAATACCTATATAATAATGAGACTAGGTAATAATTGTACCTCATTTTTATCAGTATTTACACCGATTTAGTGTAATCTATTCCCTAGATATACTTTAGGTATTAAATATTTTAATAATAATATATAATAATCCACTTCAATATGAATTTTTTGTTATCAATATCATAGTTAGATCCAGAAGGACCTTAAAAGCTAAGAAGTCTAAAATAGAGAATAAACTTCGCTTCTAAAAATGTACTGTTTCTGGACTTTTCGATTAGGTATGATTAAATATTTCGAGGCTGATGATGTATCAGTTGTTAATCCAACCTGTTTATCTAAAAATAGGATCATATTTGTTTTTACCTTTTTTTCGTAGAATATATTCAATGATGGATCGTTACACATTGTACGGCTTAGAAAATTAAACATTCATAAATAAGCGTATGTATATTATAGTTCATAAATATTTTATGAATGAAATCGTATGGATCATTTAATTAAACATTCCGTTATTATTGTATCAAAACTAAGTCTAGAGACACAGGCGCTCAGCGGAAGAATGCATTTTTAAAATGAAAAAAACTTAAATAAAATATAAAATTTTATAGTAGTACCTAATGTATTAGAATCTGGAAACTGCAGTATATTCTAATTTCTAATGAATAACTATTAAATTCATCATTGAATGTTTTATTCTGAGTTAACTTATGGGGACAGTCGTCTAAAAGATACTTTTTTAAAGTATTGAATATTCAAGTATAGATACAGGTACTTATTTTGAAAAGTATTTGAATATATAGTAAAAAAGTATTTATGGATACTTTCAAATTGTTTAAAATATTTAATAAATAAATTAGTCTTCCTTATAAATCAACTGTACCGATTTTAATGTTTTACGTTAATTTATAGAGCATTTTACAACCGTATAATTTGGTGTAACAATAAAATACTCATATAATTTTTTTGTCAAAATATTAGAATATTCGGTTGAGTACCTGACTTGACTACTGTACCTTTTGATTGCGGGCCTTGTGTTCCACTCCCAATTTATTTTTTCATTTATTAAGCTCTAGCCTCTAGTTAGGTATATACGGACATCCGTGTTCTCCTTTCGAGTTTTTTTTTATTCATTTATTAAATTAATGTTAATTTTGAAAATAAATGAAATGGATAATTTTAATATTTATAAATTAGTTTAAAATGTCAAAATAAATACGCTTAAAATTCCTGGGTGGTCTGGGCTAAAATGGATGCCACCACATTATTTCGTCGAAACGGTTACGCTTAAATAGTTGCTGCAACTGACATGTCCCATTCCAATGCAAAAGTTATGTTTAATTTTTTATAGTTTACCTAGTTTTTATTAGTTATTGCAGATAGATACATTGTGAAAAACTTAAACAATAAATATTATCATATTCGAATACAATTATTTGTATATTACATATTTTCGAACAATTGCCATTAAAACTATATTTTATACATCAGTACGTATCACAGCCAAGGAATATTCATTTTTACCTTACACATTCCCTGTCACTGTTCTCTTCACTTTAACCAGCCAATGAGAAGGATCCTTAGTTTGAAATATTTTGAGTGTATTTCTAACAGCAATATACCAAATAATTCCAATGATGGTGCATAAAAGCATTTCTATGTAATAGCCATTCACTGTTATAATACATTCACCTTTATCTGCTTTACACATCTAAATAAATAACATAATACATATTATAATAAAAGTTACGTAAAATAACAATTTTATAAAATGTTTATATCTAAATATCAAATATCAAATATCAATTTAATCATTAATGTTTCAATAAATATAGTTAAATATATTCATTCTATATACATTTTTATTTTAGATTCTGAGCGGGGCGAAGAGCCGAAACCAAAGAATGTATTGATATAGGTATCTAGTACTTAGTTGTTGGAAAAAATTCCCAGTACAAATCTTAAAAATTGATAAACGAAAAAAAAGTGTTAGATAAAATAGATTTTCTTATTTTGTTGTAATTCAAAACGAATGACCATATATTCTTGAATTATTCACCGAATGATTTTAGGTTGTGGCAAAAATAAGACGTCTTCGTTCAGAATCGTTTTTCATATGCAATGATTTATCATTAAATTCAAATTTACCACTCACATTACAGTGGCTTACTCAATGATGAGGTTCACTCGCCACCTAATGTATAGGTATTACAGAGCGGTTAGTGGTTACCTACTCCGCCCTTTTTAGTTTAAAATTAAGATCATTCAACAGTTTTCAATGCTTGGAGAATACAACCAATATCTTAGTCAAATTAATATAAATTAATTGAATAACACTCAATTAAATATTATTTTGTTAGATATTTTTGCAAATAGCTAGTAATTGGTATCAAAAAATAATGTAGTATGTTCTCAATTTTATAAAATAATATAATATAATTAAAATTGTATAATATCTTACATCTTGAAGTTCTCGTGTAGCACAATTATTTTTAGAATCCAATGAACATTCTTCGAACGTCAACACATCAATCATTCCAAGTGCAACAGTAGACGTCCACATAAAACCTAAATTTGCAAGAGTGTTCAATAACGTCATGTAAGTACAACCAAAACGAGGATCACTTATCCGAGCAAAAAAAGCTATTACAGCTACAAACATTGTGTGAGATAAAATCTATAAATGATATACATAAAGATTATTAATTGAATTAGGTACCTCAAGTAATTTTATTAATATTAATAAAAATAATTAAACGCTAACAGTATTACTAGTAACTAAATACCGCAATACCAATTCTTCAACTCCAGTCATAACGCTTAGGTATTTTCTATTTAAGGCCCGCACACACTGCCGCGGTGCCGATAAATTGTGTCCGGCTGAATTTTATCGCTGCTACTACCGACTTCGTGGCAGTGTGTGCGCCCTGTAGACCTTCTAGAAGGTAAGTAATCATGTAACATTCAAATTATAAATACACCACTGAAGTAAGTAACTCACTTGTTCTATTGATAGCAGACATACGAGAAGTGGATAGTAATATATTGAAGTATTTACTCCATCAAGTGTTATCAATTTGGGCGTATAATAAATTTGCACAACAAAGCCAATGTTCAAAAGTAATCTAAAATATAGATTTTAAAAGTATGTAATTATAAATTAAATTTCTACATAAAGTAAATATACTGATATTAATATTAACTATTAAGCGTTGTTTAAATGATTCTGCGTGGGTTTTAAGTTAGATGCGTGCGTGTGCCTATAAGCCCTTAAAAATGTGTTTATTTTACTGTGTAGCCTTGTATACTAAAATATAATTTTTATCAATTCAGTTATGGAAGTTATCAAATAAAATAATAATATTATAAACTGATATGGTATGATAGAAATTACAATATTGTATCTATAGGAGTGTGAAGCGGTCCGTCCTGAACGGTGGTTTCTGTATTAGGTTGACGGGGGCAGCACAATATTGAAGCTTAAATAAATGAAATACTGTCTCTCTGCTTAATCGTTTGGCATATAATAGTATTGTAACACGGGTTAAATATTGGCATACATTAAAGACGAAAGAGTAAATGAGTTATATTTATTCATGGGACAAATCATGTGTCATATCCAGAATAAGGGGAAATAACTATCTTACGACTCGTTTGGTACAATGGTGTTATTTTTTTTTTGTTTTTATCCTGTATATACAACATTTTTACCAGAAGGAGTTCTTCGATTTCAACATATAGTATCTTATCTTTAGAAAATTGGATAAAGATGGTACTTTAGGGAGTTATTTTTCATTTATTTAATGACACGGGAAAAACCACCGACAAATTACAAAAATGGGATTTAAATTTTTAACGCTTTGCTTATCACCATAGAAACGAATAAAAATAAAAGTAATGGTTTTAGTTACTTTGTTGTAATTAATAATATTAATTCAACTTACAGGCTATAATGAAATATAATAACAATATAAAATATCCAGACTGACAAATCGTCTCCGCTCAGAATCGTTTTTCATATATGATGATATCATATCATAGTATTCAAATGTAATAAAATCCATTATACAGTGACCAACTTGTAACCTACTGCATAGCAGAGTGACATCCACTTACCCACTTTTGTTATATGTAATATGAATAATAAATACTTATTGTAACTAGTTCTTTAATTTTAATTTGTCATATCTACCTGATGGGTATAACTTTCAAGTATACACTCATCGGTTTTGGACCTGAAGTGTATTTTCCTATAATGAATGGTAGAATAAAGTTTACTCCAGACATCACTGAATCTATTATCGATATGTCTTCTTTTGATACGCCTGCGTCAATAAGTTTTAAGATAGACACATTGCCAGTTGCAGCATATCCAATCTTTGATAAATACAAAAATAATAATAAATATTATAGATTGCTGAATTTAATTATTAATTAGGGATATTATTAAATTAGTAATGTTATGGGCTTTAAATGATACCCACGAGTGTGGGAAAATACATTATTAAATTAAAGCAGATACTTTTTTTTATGCAATAGACTATAGTCACTAGTACGATAATTAAAAAAAAAAACAGCATTCGTATTATAATTACCTTT
This sequence comes from Acyrthosiphon pisum, assembly GCF_005508785.2. NCBI lineage: Eukaryota > Metazoa > Arthropoda > Insecta > Hemiptera > Aphididae > Acyrthosiphon > Acyrthosiphon pisum. The sequence goes on along the minus strand of NC_042496.1, from coordinate 4,401,580 downwards.
GAAGTTATCAATATTATCGCCAGTATTCGTATGCTGGGTAACTTTAATATGTCCCATAATAGTAAATAGTTTTGAGCCACTTTGATTTTTTCTTGATCATCTTCAAATGTATTATCTTTTTCTTTTTTGAAGACACCAATTAAAGTTGTGAGCAATATAAATATTATGCCCCACGTGTATAATAAGCCTATACAAATTGAATAGGATGTAAGACATATTTAGTAAATAATATCATGTATTATACTAAGGAAGCTTAGAAACCATAAATTATTGTAATGGTGATTGCAAGTGACGATTAAAAGAAACAGCCTGTTTAATATAATTGTATAAAACAGAATGAATTTTTAACTATAAAATAATTTGCAAGTGCTTATGATCTTGAAAATTTGAAAATTTTTTTGGTTATTTTTTTCTGGATTACACAAAACAATTAAACCAATTTAGTCGAATACTAGTACTTGTAAATATTCCCATTTTTCCAAGTATATATCATTAACCCCCCTCCCCCCCAAGTAGGATGGTTGTATTTATTCGTGATTAAGTAGTACAAGTACTGCCCTATCCAATAATCTGTGCATTTGCTTAATTTTTACCCCCCCCCCCTCCCGACATAAGTACATATTAGATATAATTTGTTTACAAAAACTTTCTTAAAAGTTAAATATTGAATCAATATTTTTGCTCCAAAACGTCAAGAATCATGGCAGATACAAAAGATAATAATAATTAATATATATATATATAATATACACGTAATATTGTAAAACCAATACATTTCTCGCTCCACCCAGAATTTAAAAATTATTTTTCGATGTCGTACAGACAGTATGGAAATAATCGTGTGTATAATGTACTAAACAAATATACTTATTTTTTCTTCGGGCAAGTCACGGTGTCTGGAGAGAAGTGCCGCCATCCCCCACCCGGACATGGTAGATACCTATGGGTGCCCAGTAACAAATCAGCCAAGCCAACACGTGCTTACAAATTTACAATTTCTTCCCTACAACCAAAAACAAACAGCTAATGGCCTTAATTTCCGGGTTTCACGATCAATAAAAAAAATATTCTTATATTGATCTAGATTCTAGGGGATAATATTTTTTTGTTATGTTAAATATTAAATTGTTTCATCTAATTAATTAGTAAATAACTATAAACAAACAAATTAAACATTATGTCGCTCTTGCATATATTGTTAATTTTTAATTGATGTTATTACTTATATATTATATTATATTTTTTTCTGTAAAGATACCTACGTGTTTGTAATTTTGTTTTTCCGTTTTATTATATTTTAACTAAATTAGGCATGCATGCGTGGTGTAAAATAGGAAATAATGAAAATTACTCTGGAGTTTTAAATTTTAATGAAACTACTAAAATTAACAGTTAACATAATAAAACGCTCACTTACTTTTCACAGAAACTATGCCTCCCACGTCAGGTGCACTTCGTAAGTATTTATTACAAAACTCTTCAGACGTAAACAGAACAAGTACCATTGAACCTACCATAGAGCCTAATGTTTGTCCCGATGCATTGCAAGTGGACGCATAGCCTACGTTATTCCTGTAAACAAAAATTTCTGCGATAAACTATAGTCGACTTAATATTCATAATAATGATGTATTATAACACCCACTTTTTCAGCATTGTAAGTGCCCAACCGTCCACTGCTATATCCTGGGTGGCGGCTAAAAAGTTTATCATGAAGAAAATGTACACCAGCATCGTGACGTCTGGTTTTCCAGTTTCGGGTAGCAAGTTCTCAATATCACTGGCCGTATAAATTAAAATCGCTCCTGTTAACAATATAATATGATTTACATTAAAAAAAGTAATTTACAACATAAACCATTTTAGTCTATAAGAACTTATTAGAAATTACTATTATTACCAACCTCATTATTTCAATGAAAGAAATTATAATTTTTCAGTTAATAGTACTTTTAAAATGTATACAAACTTATATTCATATACTTATAAACTTATTCAAAAACAGGCTTCTATAAATTTAAGTATTCGTGTCATGGCATTTTTTTAGATTATTAAGACTAATATTAATTTAACATGAATTATTTACCGATTAAATATTGAACGGGTATTAGCCAAGACTTTCGCCTTCCAAATTTTTGTACATAGAGTGCGTCTACTAACGGCGCCCATAAGAGTTTCAAGCTAAATGGCCATTTTGATATACTGTATAATGCCTGAAAAAAAAAACAATGAATTATCTGCTAAAATGGCGAATTTTGTAGTCATAATAGATCAAAATATATAATGTATTATTATTTATCGGTTTACCTGATCTTTATACGTCACATTTTTCTTGCTTTGCAATAGTAATGATATAGACGAGGCTATGCCTAACGGCAAACCTTGCATTGTGTACAGTAATAGTAACAAAAAAAAGTTTATCCAATCCCCTTTTAAATTTGTTTTGGTCATTGTTGCATCCTCAATCTCTTCAGATATCTCCGGTTCCACTTTGTGTTTTGGCGATGTTTTCATGTTTTTTCAGTACTCAAAAAATAACCGTTCCGTAAGAAATGTATTATTGAACTACAACAATAATGAATATGCTATATTTTGAACATTAATAAATGTGTTCATTATATCCTTATCATAATATGTATGACCTACAGTATAATATTATCTGCTCTAATTAACTGTAATTTGCTGCAAATTATTGGACAGTAGTATTATACATCACAAACAAATTAAAATTAGATGTTAGCTTGTATAGTCATAGCTTACACATAATAACATTATGTAAAACTCGATAGCTACATAGTCTAGATCAGGCGTGCCCAACCCGCTATACAATATAAGCATACATTTTTGAAATTAATTTAAAAAAACAAGTGACTTACATATTAATTTATTGAATTATTGTTGTAAGATTGAAACTAAAAAAGTAATAATATGAGAAGTAACACAAATATAAGCCCATCAGTGATATAAGGTACCTATACAAATTGCGAGTAAGAAAAAACTGTATTAACAGTTTTAACTATTTTTTGACGTACAAAAATATTACAATAATATTTACAAAATGTCTTTGTGAATATAAGGTGTATTAATATATAATAATATATAATATATATTATAATGATCGTTATAAACACTCATATTATGATAATATTATGATGTAATGTATTCGAAGTTCATGCACCTTCAATTATTTAGATCCACCAGATTATACCAATAAACTATAATTCCAACATAATCAAATATACAATATTCGCTGATAAAGTAATATTATCATTAATAATAGAATACTGTTGTCTTCACGTTTATTAAAACAATACGTTGAAATAATCAAACGGTTATAAAATATATTTTAACACATGTACTTTGTACAATAAAATTGTACACATTAAATGATTAATCACATTATCACTAATCGCATTTTCTTAAACGAAAAAACAAAATTTTAATCTCTGTTTTGGTACCTTAATTTATTGGACATCTTAAATTATTAATTATTTATGGCTATGGCTCTATATACTTGGATCAAACATAATATATTTGGTAGCGCAATTCAAAGAAAGTTCATATATGGTATTGGAGTTAGTACCTATTTGGTATTATTAGGGAACCCTACAGAGTTATTGACACATTTTATTTATTTTACTATTTTGTACATAGGTACAAACATATATTATTTTGAACATATTTTAAAATGTATATATATATTATATAATATGATATATTTTCAAGTCAATAACCAAGTACAAGCCCCGAGGGCAGCGGTTACGCAACGCCCAAAACTGTTTTCGCAGCCAGGTCGAATGCACAAAGCAGCAATGATTTTGAAAAATGTATGTTTATTCGCAATAACAACGACATGCAAATAGTGTATTACTGGATCCGTTTGGTATATTTTTCAGGTACAAGTTACGTCTGACACTCGTCTGACAACGCCCCATATGATGTACGTAATTTACATTTTAAAACAGTTATTAATAATTACTTTTACTTTTAGTATATTACTGATCCGAATACAAGGACAATATTATTGTCACCGTCACTCGTCGCCAACGATATGTGTTTGTTTGGCTATCTGCACTATAACTTCGTGATCCGGATTTCTGACGGGTATTATTACTAGAAAAAGGATAGAAAGACGTTTTTTTTCCGGACCCCTCTATGTGGATTTAATTTTGCAGGGGAACAAGTGTTGTGTGAACTTTAATGAAAATTTGTGTGAAATGTAATGAATATTGAAAAAAAAAATCTAAAATGTAAATGTTTCGAGTGTGCCATGTGCCTCAGCACATATATTTTATCTAATTTTGATTTCTTAGGGGAAGGAGTGTCGAGCGAGTTTAAAAACTAGACCTGAAAGTTTACTGACATGGTAGTTATGTGAAATATTCACAAAAAAACGATTTTTAAAATGTTATTATAAGTGTTAAACATAAAGAGATATATTTTGCCATCCGTTGTGTTTATATACAATGTATTACATATTAGTATATTACACATATTAGATAATAATATGTTAACCACAATAACTGTTATAAGTTTATAACATAACATCATCAACAATTCAAAGTACACACATCGACCACAGGTTGAACTTGTCGATGGGTCTTAAACAGCGTGAAACACCGCAAGATGACTTATTTCAAGTAACTGTTGAGTCGTGAGTGATGACTTTAACGACATGTCTATATTTAACATTGTACTAGATGTATCATCTATGAGATCAAGATATACACAAGACCTATCGTCTTATGAGTAAGTACCTCGCAAGGTCACAAATATAATCGAATACTAACCAATCGTCTCATCGTTTTATTAACAAATTACTAATTAATAATTTCTACACGTGTCAAAGTGAATGCGGATCTTGTAACGTTTAAATAAACTTATAATTTATAATGTTTGTATATTTGAAAAAAAAAATCGATTCAACTATATAGGCTCTGAAGAAATTCTTAAAACGCACAGTTCAATGTAAAATAAGTTTTATGTCTTATGACCACGCAAGGAAAAAATGGATCAGAGTAGATACCTATTATTACCTTTATTATATAATTAATTTTTGGAACTTTTATATTGAAGTATAAAATATTTTATTTAATTATATTATTTCGATGTATATACAGTTTAATACGAAAATGGGTCACAGTTATTGTTTACCTTTATACAATTATACAATTACGTCAAAATAACAATCACAGACAACGGAAACGTTACGTCTCATTATAATAACTTGATGAAATCACTTGTAGTATAGAATTATAAAACTATATAATTATAATATGTAATAACAATCACCATAAAAATAAGTGTTTATCACTTACTTTATAGCCTTGACATATTAGATATGTAAATATTCATCGCCTTGGCCGTGTACACCTAGCCACCGAAGAACAAAAACCCGCTGAAGATGGAGCCAAAGTAAAAAAACACGCCTATACATTTCTGCTGCTATAACTCGTAAGTATAACACGTATATTAAATCTTGTACAATTATCGTCTGTAAATTTGAACTGAACCGAAAAACTGTATCTAAATACGTTGATTTATTTTTAAAAATGTACAGCGAGTTTTGCATACTTTAGCCCTTTGGCCTTTACGCTTACTTTTGCTAATAATCCTAGCTACTCTAATCCAACAATCCCGCATTAATAGCAGCATAGCTAACATCATACACCACCTATCCCAGCTATGTTACCTATAAGATACCTTCAAGATGACGGAAAATACTAGTCTTAAATACAAAAATATTTACTTTCCAGCATACGAGACAAAATTACCCAATTGCCTACCATAAGTATAGCCCGACTAGGAAACAAATTTCATTTTTCCCCTCGAAAACAAAATAACTTTTTTTACACAACGCTGTGATCTACAGTTTTTGTTTCACCTTCCTTTTTATAGTAATATAAATATATAATATTACATATTTTAAAAGTCTATACACTATTTTTTCATATACATATAATATAAATAGTACCTACTTATAATATTTTTTTTTTAAAATAATTTACTTGATTTGAAAAATTACAATCTATACAGCATGTACAATAAGTAATAATAATAATAATTTACAGACAGTTGGTTTTATAACAAATGAGGAGGAAATCACGCATTTATGACACCTCTTAATCATATAATATTTATAAATAAATATACATTATATATGCATACAATTTATACTGCACCTATAATACATTTTACATATGTAATATGTATATATCACGAAATAATGGCGTGATATATGCACTATCTAATAATAATATTGTTATATTGCAACATTGTTTTAATATTTTCCATTTTCCACTTTTAAGTTTTGCCATCGACATCATTCAAATGATATGTTACCAACATAAAGTATAACAATGTTTCTGTTTAAGAAAAAAATAGAAAATTTAAATTTAATAATCAATTTCTATATAGGTAAGTCGTGTGTAAGACAAATAATAACAATAAAAATATGCACAGTCAACATTTAAAAATAAATATATCATTATATATCTGTATAATATATATAATAAATTGAAAGTTATTATAACTCAACACATGATATTTACTATAATTACTTATTACATGGCGGGTTCAGTGTGAATGACGAATATTGTAATAATAAATCATCGTATGTAATAAAATAACAATAAAAGGCAATTGTTCAGTATACTGCATATCGATAATTTGACAACTCAATATGTTATCTACCAATGAAGTTACAATATGTCAAAATGTATTACATAATTAATTTAAACTATACATAAATATGTACGCTAAGTTGATTTAATTTTTAATTTTATGATTCGGTGCATCACACCTACAGATTTTTATTTCAAAACAACTTTTAACTAATCGTCATACAACATATTATTATGTTTGACTTGAGTTTTTCCGTACGTATCTAGGTGGGTACCGAGATAAAAATATAAAATACAACATTGTTTGATACATAATTTATATTTAGAAATTCGACTGAATATGATAATGTATTGTCACATCATTTTGGACTTGTCAATATTACTTAAAAAAAAGACTTTTGATTTTTGAAACAGAAACGTCCTTTTCGTATTCTTATCTACATGCACTATATTTGATTATTTTCGTTCATTTTATCTGATAGTTTAAACACCATTATTCATTACACCAATTATAGGTATCGTTGCATGACCTTGAGACATGAATAACTTTCATTGAGTTATAGTTATCGACATATCATAATCCTGATCGTTGTCGTTTCAATACAAAACTGACTCGATTATTTTATTTAGGATAAATTATTTCCCCAATCTAATAATTTGTATTTTTATATATTTTATTCTGTCGACATAGGTATAGATATTACAGAAAATAAATATACTATGTATGTGTTCAATTTAAAATGCTTGAAATTGATATAACTGAAGTTGATTGTAATAATAATAAAATATGCGAAGTAATGCAAATGTATATTTTCTGCCACAATGAGCTTATTTATTACAATATTTCCGAAGATGTTTCTAATTTGTTAGGTAGGGAACTTGTTTGTAGTTGTGATAAATGCTTTTCTTAGATTCTGAGTGAAACGATGAATGTATTGATTTTACAATGATGTGTGTTTTTTTTTTATTTTATTTTTTTATTTTTGTGTCTGTCATCACCTTTTAGGACATTAGGACAGTAAAAATGCTTAGATTTTCTTCAACAGTATCTTTTCTGATAGTAAAGTGAATCTAGTTGGTACTTTGGGGGGGTCAAAAGTAAAAATTTCCTAGTAGTTTTCAAAAGCGCCGTGAAAAACAAAAGAAAAATTAAGGAAAAATGGAAATTTTTACACAAAATATATTTTCGAAAAAATTGATTTTGGGTTTTTGGTGCAACTCTTAAACGAATTACCGTAGGTACATGAAATTTTGACTGAATGTTCATATTAGCATTTTCTATACACCATAACATTTTCCAAATATTTTGACTTATTTTGAGCTCTTTACGGACATTTTCAGTTTCCATTTTTTTCTGTAAATATCGATAAAATGTTATTTATTGAATAAAAAAGCTTGAAAATATGGAAGGCTCCTAGTATATTGTTTCAAAGGCAGATGAAAAAAATTAAAAATCCATAGTCACAATTTTTTTATAAACACTTTAAGTTCAAATATTGACAAAATAAGTAAAAATGACGAAAATTTGCAAATTATTTTGAGTTAGAAATTCATAAAATTTTTTCTTTTTAAATCTAAGATTTTAAAATGTAATACAAGATCATTCATAAGTTTGTCTATCTTTATATAAAAAAAAAAAATATCTTCAAGCAAATCAAATTAAATTTTTATGAGCGATTAAATTTCATATTTTTACAAGATTGGATATTCACTCCATTTTTCACGTAGCGGATTTTGTTATTTGTCGTAATTCAAAAACGAATAACTCTAGATACATGACAATTTCACTGAATGTTCATATTTTCATTTTCTTTACACGCTAAAATTTTGAAAATAATTTGACTCTTTCTGAGACATTGTCAGCTTTCAATTTTTTTAGTTTTTTTTTTCTATAAATATCAATAAAAATTTATTTGTTGGGTAAAAAAGTATGAAAATGTAATGCAAGGCTCCTGATATATTGTTACAATAGCAGTTGAAAAATATTGAAAATACATAGGCACAATTTTTTTTTATAAGCATTTAAAGTCCGAATTTTGACAAAATACATATATCAAATTTAAAATTTAATAATTATTTTTAGTTAAAAATGTATAAAATGTTCAACTTTTATAGTTAAGGATTAAAAATTTAAGACAAGGTTCCACGTAAATAGGGTCTATATAAATTACATTATTCACAATAATATCATCAAATATACTTAGTAATATCATAGGCTGACTGACCGTTTTCGCTCAGAATCGTTTTTCTAATACAATGATATTATATCATTGAATTCAAATTTAACACCATCCATTACAGTGACCCACTTGTAACCTACTGTACAGCAGAGCGACATCCACTTACCCACCTTTTTTTAATATTTTTTTAGCAATTAAATCCGAGCCTTACTCATAAGTAATTACTAGAGATCCAGATAATGGAGGTTTTTCAATAAATAGTTGAAGACAATTTTCAACAATAAATAAAATGATAGTTTATTTTTATTTAATTTGAGTACAAATTATAAAATTGTATAACTCGTGTCTGTGTGAGTGGGGCGAATGAGTTCAGGTCTCAACGGCTATGGTTATCTCAATATGCTGGGCTCCCGGCTCCCTTATACGAGTAAGTGGTAGTCCTATTCCATTGTCCTGGACCGGAGTTCACGGAGTTGTTACAAAAGGAATTTGTCCTTGTGGCTGTTGTAGTGAAAAGTTGTCATTTTCAACAAAATTCGAATGGCTGATGTCACAGATTTCTCCACCACCCGATGTTGTTTTTGGCAATAGCCCAAGATACATGGGTACCATTATTATGATACTACCTAGTATGGCTTTTAGGAATTCGTAACCGGTAACATAAAATATATTCCTCTTACACACGATTAATAAAAAATTACGATTGAAGTTCCAATTTAAATGGCTGCTTGATTTACTTGGCTTAATTACTCGGCAAAGAACAAGTTGGTGTGCAGTATAGGTAATACTATTTTGTAAACATTGAATTGTGTTAAAACTGGTCGCTTGGAAAGTCAGCCTTTACAAAAATTAGTAGGTATTGAAAGCATATAATACTTAGAACTACGGAAGAAACCTTTAGAGGTGACCCTACAAGATATTAGACTATAGTTAACTTATATTTAATTAGGCAAAACATTTTATTAGTTAATATATAGGTATCTCTCAAATTTGTGAACTGTGATTATCATAATTTAACATTAGTTGTTATCAATTATCAACCATTTTTAAATAATAACCGAATTAAATTATTTAAAATAAAAAAAACAAGCATTTATAGTTGAAGAAACAATGGAGGGTTTGAAATTAAACTGACTAAAAATAAAATAATAATATAATAATCATGTTTAATATTATAATCTTAATAGTTCTACATTTTTTAGAAAAATTCACATAGAATAAACTATTTTTTCAATAGGTCAGCTAAAAATTAAAATACAAGAATACAGATATAAGCTTGTACCTACTAATAATTGAATCTACCTATTATATTTATGAGGTCGCCTAGAAATTGTCAGGTTTGCCACGAGATATTGTGTGTTAATGGTTAGTAAGATTTAGATATAATATTATGAGTATTAAATAATAAATTATAATAATATAATAATTATATTATGATAATTAATGTTATAATTTATAGAGGAATCGTCCAATAGAAATTTTCGCGGAGGATTAATAATATATACAGAGGACAAGAAGATAATTTTTTTAATTTAATAATATTATGTATTTAATTTGTGTTAAAATATTACAGTATTTAAAATGATTATTATAACTAACTAGTACCTGCAAATAAATGCAAAAATGAACATTTTTTTTTGTTGGTTAAACGGGATCTGTTCACGAACAGTCAAAAATGCATATCATCTCTTTCAAAAAAGCTCATACCACCTCTGGTATATAGGTAGTGCAAGTATAGCTGAGTGGATATTGAACAAACACGCAGAACGATTGGTCAATAGAACCATACAATACTGTCTATTTTTCACGCAAAAAGCAATCAAAATATGTCACGTTACAGTAACGGTAAATACATTTTTTGTAATTGGTTTTTTCGCGTAGTTCACCAACCATTGAGATGGGCATTTCATTTGAAGATTTTTAAGAATATTTTTGAAAATACCATACCACAAGATTCCGAAAATAGTGCACAGTACCATTTCTATGTAATATCCGTTCACTGTTACAACACATTCACCTCCGTCTGTTATACACCTCTAAAAAATTATTAATACGCATTAATATAATTTATATGTTTTGATGTAATGAATATCTAAGGAGTAATATTTTCATTATTTATTGATAGGCAATTTCAGAATAACTTACGTTTTGAAGATCTGGTGAAGAACAATTGTTCTTGGAATCAAATGAACATTCTTTGAACGTTAACAAATCAACAATTCCAAGTGCCGTTAAAGATGACCATGCGTTTCCCAAATTTGAGAGGGTATTCAATAATGTCATGTAAGTACCACCAAAACGAGGGTCGCTTATTTTAGAGTAAAAAGCTAATAAAGCCACAAACATAGTATAATTTAGAATCTAAAAAAAAATAATAGAATTGATAAGAATAAATTTAAATAATTAAAAGCAGCTGTTGAAAGCTGATTATTTTTCATTGTTTTAGACCAATGTAAAAAATTAATTAATTAATAACAACTATATAAGTGAAAGAAAAAAATTCTATGTCTCTATTATAGAATTTTTATAAATATTGGAATTCCTTAGCCTCTTTTTTATTTTTTGTTGGAAAACCTTATGACAATTTTTTTCAGCAACATTACAGTATAAGTGTATTTTGGAAAAATGATATTAATTCGGTACTCTATACTAGATTAACTATTTAACCTAGGTATTGAAAATTAATTTACTAAAAAAACATATTAAAGAGAACCAGCAATATAAATTCGTTTTCAAAATTCAAATAAGACTTTAGGTACTAGGTGAATTTTTCTTCCACTATTTCTATTTGATCCTTTCATACTTGACCTGAATTTGAAATTTTTTGATAGTTGTACAATATAACTACGTGTCACGCACACTTAAGATCAGCTATTACACCCATACAAATTCATACAGAACTTCCACATGGATATAGAATATTGGCTAGATTTTAATATAAGTTATGTTATACAGAGTACCTACACTTAAATTACGATGTACACTTTAAAAACGTAATAAATAAAAAATACATTTTAAATCAAACTTTACTGCATTATAAGATAATTGTAAGAACTAACTTACTTCCTGTATTGATAATATAATTACTAATATCACGTAGTAATAAATTGGAATATTTATTAGTCCATTCATTTTTATCAATTTTGGTGTATAGTATATTAGCATAATAAATGCAATGTTCCAAAGTAATCTGAAATAAGTGTACATTTTAAAATATATGTGACATATGTAATTACACGGTATCTAAATTCTAGATAGCTTAAGTTAACTAAAAAAATATTTTTTATTATTGTGTATTTTTAAGAAATATAAAAAATATTTTAAAAACTGAAGCCTATTGAAAATAATCCATTAATATGATTTAGATTGACATCACGTCGGTTTAGTAATAAAGAATGTTCAAGTAAAATTATATTATACTGTATAATTAAACAATATGATATTATATATTTTATATTCCAATTCTACAATAATATAATTGTTTTAAGAATTGAAATAATGAAAACAATATAAATATACAGAAATAATTAATTGTGTAGGTAACATCTGATATTTTATGTGCTAACTTATTATGGTACCAATGCATTATATTGTTGTAATTAAATAAATTGTATTTACTTAAGAAGAATAGCTTTTAAGTATATACTCATCGGTTTTGGACCTGAAGTATATCTTGCAATAATGAGAGGTAAAATAATTTTTGCTACAATTATTGATGTATTTATTAACATCATGTCATCTTTTGATACACCAGCGTCAATCAGTTTTAAAGGCGACACACTGTCGGTTGCAGCAAATCCAACCTTTTATACGAACAAAAAAATATATGGGCATAAATTAATACAAAAATACGTTATCAACGTATTTAAAAATACATATTTGATGATAATGTAACATTCATAACTATATTCTAAATGTATGAGTAAAATAATATTTAATAGTATGGAGGTAGGTATAAGAAAAGTAAATATATCAATAATTGAAATATAGCTTAACAATAAACAGTAAATTACCTATGTTATTTTTGAAGAAACGTAAAACTATTAAGTATACCGGGGTGGTTCACCAAGTATGCTCGCTCACTTTTTCTTCTTTAATAATATAATTATTCTTAAACTCATTTTTGGAATTTTAAAATATAGATACTTAAAGACCATATTTTCAAATAGAAATTTGTATCACTACAAGAAACTCTATATGTAATACAAAAAATCTCAAAATCAGATTCTGAAAAAATGTATTGTTAATGAAAAAATGGTGGTGACCATGTTTGTTGAATCAACCTGTATATCTAAATCTAGACTACCTACCTATCGTAAAATATTATTATTACATTATTAGAGCATTATTTAAACGTATTTACCACAAAATAGCATAATTTTAACTATGATTATTTACCTTCACTGTCAACAATGCTATCGCAAATATCCGTATAGTAGGTAGTTTGCATATGTCCCATAGAAGACGATAGTTTTGAAAAATGTCGAGCTTTACATGGTCATCTTCTAATGAACAATCCTTTTCATTTTTGAATATAGCAATCAATGTCGTGATAAACATAAATATAATGCCCCAAACGTATAATAATTCTATACAAATGTAATAATACCATATATGTGTGTGTACTTTAAATATAATGGCATATATATATAATATAATTTATATAATGGTATTAATTAATAATATTATTATTTTTTTTTTTTTTAATAATGATACCGTAATAATATGAATAATATTATATCCAAAATGCAATTATAATCATATTCATTATACTTATATAATTTAAAGTAAAAATTAGCATAATATTATTTTTATGTTAATCAAGAACATAAATGTATGGTGTATAATTTATAGAAATGTCTATTAAAATATAAAAATTTGGATTCTGCGTGTAGTGTGAGAGTTATTTCCCATAGTAGAGAATTTAAATATTAATGTGACTTCTGTGGAATATTTTAATATACATAACAAAACATCTATAGTTTCAGCGATCGATTGATAGATTTTTCAACGACTCACGTTCCATGGTAACTATTCCTTCCGTATCAGGCTTAGCCCGCAAGTATTTGTTGCAAAAGTCTTCAGACGTCAACAGGGTGAACCACACAGAACCTATCATCGAGCCGATCGCCAAGCCCGTTGTATTGCACATGGACGCATATCCCACATTATTCCTGTGTAAATATGTTAGGGGATCGATTAAAACGCGAAGGGGTTTTATACATACGTAATCGGAAACTAATGACACCTACTTTTTCAGCATTGTAAGTGCCCAACCGTCAACAATTATGTCTTGCGTGGCCACCAAGAATGTAGCGACGAAAAACACGTACACTAGTTTCTCTATGTTTGGTTTTCCCGTTTCGGGCAACAAGTCATTGATGTCATTGGCTGTGTAAAGGAAGAATGATCCTGTTCGAAGAGAATGCAATATGGTTTTGTTAAATGCACAAGAGGAAAAAAACTTTTAAAAACTGGTGAATAGAACAATTTTACATACATTGGTTGTAATAGATGTATTATGGTGTTACAAAAATATTATAATTTACATACCCATTATATATTGCACCGGTATGAGCCAAGACTTTCGCCTTCCTATCTTTTTTACGTAGATTGCGTCTACTAAAGGAGCCCACAAGAGCTTCAAAGTGTATGGCCACATCACTAAACTAAAAACAGCCTATGAAGAAACACAACTTGTTAATTTTAATGCACCTACATCGCAAAACAATATTAACTCGATTTACCTGATCTTGGTAAGAAACATTTTTATTACTTTGTAAAAGTATCGGTATAGCACTAGTTAAGCCTAATTGCAACCCTTGTAATGTATACAGTAATAATAATATGAAAATGTTCAACCAATCTCCTTTTAAATTGGGCTTGTCCGAAATTGAAATGTTTGTCACCACGTATTTGTTTGGTTTACTCCCAAGTTTTGTTGATGTTGTCATATTTAATGGACGTAATTCACGTTAATTTAAAATAAGTGGCCGAAAACGGTGAATAGGTAACGTATTTGTATCGGTCGGTGCAGTTGACATACTAAAGAAAAATTAATAAAGTATTTCACTATAATCTAATCACATATTTCTGACCCATATGATCGGAATTGTATTTCAGAAATGTTTTCAACGTTGGTAAGGCAGTCACTGCTATACACATAACTTAAATCATTTGAGAATGGATTATATAATACTATTATGTACTTCGTATTAAATTAAAATTGTAGTTTATTGGAAAATATGGTACCGAGTTATATTATATTTAATTTTGTAATAATGTTTAAATTTTAGGTACAATTATACACAATAATTCGCAAATTTTATGAACACAATTAAATTCAAACACAAGTGAGTTTGAACCACGTTTTAAATTTTGAGAATAAAATAGTGGTTTATAATAAATGATAGGAGATTTTAATTGTAATGAAAAAATACATTTACAATATATTATATTATTTACTATATAGATGAATAATTTATAAATATAAATATCGTACATAGTATTATTTATTATTAATAAAAGATATACGCATGATAAAACCAAACAAATATATTATTTAGAATATTTTCGATTGTACAAAAATTCAATAGGTAGGTAATTAAGTATTTTGAATGTTGAGCACGTTAAAAATATGACCATGGCCGGTATTACGTATGCACATTCATAATTTTATTAAAAATATTTAAAGGTTACGTTGTTTAAACATTTCAATAACTATTATAAACTCGACACATTAGAGATTAATTAAACGGAATTCCGTAAAAATTGTTTTGTTGAGTTTACAACAATGATAAATAGGTACATTTCGTATTCAGAACGTACTTTATGGTGAAAATATGTGTAAATATAAATCAAAATATGTACAAGATAATAATAGTTATAATAGGTAATAATAATAATACAATAGGTAAGTCAATAAATGTTTATTTATAAATATTTCTACCTAAAACGGCTGAAACCTATGTCATATAGTATGCAGAACTAAAAAAATTATTTTAAACTTTGATTTACAAACTTAAAAATAAATTATAACAAATTTTACATAATTTGTGCTGTTTTATATGTTTTTAAAACCACATTAAAATCGATTTATTTTTCAAAATACTAATTTTAACCATACAAATTAGCATTCTAGTTGTTAAAAAAATTACGACTTTACATCCATGGTGTAAGCATTCTTGTCATTTTCAAATTCTTGAACTTTCGTATTAATTTGCCAATGAGTTGGACTCTCACTTTGCAAGCGTTTGAGTATATTTTTAAAAATAAAATACCAGATGATACCAAAAATAGTAAAAACAATAGATTCTACGTAATATCCATTAACTATTACGATACAATCACCTCCTTTTGATTTACACATCTAAATAAAATAATCAAACATAAAATTAAAATTTATTTTACTAATAGTGTTCGGAATTTTGGATATCTGCATAAAAATAAAAAAATTATAAATTGTATTCTGGACATTGGACAGGTGCTTACATTTTGAAGATTTAAAGTAGAACAATTATTCTTTGAATCAAACGAGCATTCCTTGAACGTTAAAACATCTATCAATCCAATTGCAGCAGATTTTGACCATAGAGTTCCTAGATTTGAAAGGGTGTTCAATAATGTCATGTAAGTACCGCCAAAACGAGTATCACTTATCCGATAGTAAAAAGCTCCCAAAGCTACTGTCATAATGTTAAATTGGATCTAAAATATATGTATATATATATATTCAGCTTACTTTATTTCAACTTTTTCAAAAAAATTTTTCACCACACTAAATAATTAATTAAGTGGTAATTATAAATTAAATTTAAGTTACTCACATCGTGGATTGTTTGTATAATTAATAATATCGCATAGTAATACATTGGAATATCTATGACACCGTTATTTCTTATTAACTCTGGCGTATAATAAATTAGTAAAACAAATAAAGAGTTGCAAAGTAATCTGAAATAAATAAATATAATTTTACATGCTATTAGTACCTATACAATTGTGTTTATGAAGGAAGTATTCATGAAATGATACATTATATAACTAATAAGTACCTAATGAGTAATTATGAGATACGAAACAAAATTATATAAAAATTTATGTAATTTTGTATTCCGTACTTAAAATTACAAAAACGATTAAATTAACTTATTTATATAACGATTGGATTCATTAAATTACCTAATAATCAAATAAAAAAATAAAAAAAATGACCAAAATGACACAATTTTATTTAAAAATTCAAAATATTGGTGTAATTGTTAAAACATATTGGTGGTTTATTTTACATTATAATATTTAATAAGTTATTTTAAATGTTTATAATGTTTATATATATATAATATGTATATATATTTTTTTCATTAATTAACCCGTGGCAACTTAGGACATTGGGTGGTTTTTAGCTGTGTAGGTTTAAACGCGTTTTTCACAGTTTGGCAAATTTTTTAGTGGGCATGTATTTGGTATGCCCGGCGCGCGGGGGGGGGGGGAATGGTGGCACTTCTTCTCCGGACACCGTTACTTGCCCAAAGAAAAATGCCGCCCGCTGCCGAGGTTTTGACCGGCGTCGGTGCGCGTCGCAACCAACGCCTTAGTCTAGGCCACTCCGTTCAACTTTATATATATTATGTAGCATCTATAAAAGATTACCTACAACCAAAAATCAATAACTATATATTATAATCAGTATAAATTTCTAGAATTTCAACAAAATTAACATTTCAAATTATTATTGATTATGGAACATATTTGTTTGTAGAAAAATACAAAAATTCTTAATAAGACCAAAGTTATAGATTTTATTTTTAAATTTACTCAAAATTCTAAGTGTTTAGAATTTACGTTTTGAGTGAAAATTTTATTGGGGTCAATAGGTAATTAGGTAATATTTAAATTTGAATACCTGATGGGTGTCACGTTTAGGTATATGCTCATCGGTTTTGGACCTGATGTGTATTTTACTGCAATCATTGGTATAATAATTTTTATAGCATACATTCCTGTCTGTATAATCATAATGTTGTCTTTTGGTACACCAGCATCTATGAGTTTCAAGGTCAACACACTGTCAGTTGACGCAAATCCAATCTTAAATAATCGATATAATATTTTTAGGCAATAAATTATATCTTAGGTGCCAATATCCAATAGTTATAGTGAAATTTAAAAATAGAAGTTATATTTAATTAGTGGAAAAGGAATAGTTTTCCGTAATTATTATAGTTATTTTATCGGAATCAGAAAAATAATTGGGACATTTTAGAGCGAATATTACCTACGTAAAAAGTTTCATTTTATGATACATATATACATTTTTTTTATGGTATTTTAAGCAATTTTATATTATTTTTATTTTTTAAGGACAAAAACGACAATATTATATCGAAATATATCGAAATATGTGAAAATAAGTACCTATTTAGTTGGTAAGTTAATAAAAACGGAAACGTTGTACCTACGTATTTCTGTGCTCAACCGTATGGGTATGGTACAGCTGTTGAATCTCGATAAGTCGAAAACCTTAATAAGTTGAAATAAATGCTATTGCCTTGGCTAACCTCACCTTAGTAAGTCAAAAACTTGAAAACCTTGTCAAGTCGAAAAAATTTAATTTCCCTTAAATTTCGACATGTTGAAATTCAACTGTATTTTGATTTTTTTATGGAATCCTATTGTTTGATTGCATCTGTGCACAATTAAGTCGCGAAAAAGGTAAACTATACTCAATCGGACTGAAAGCCCTCTCAATAGACAGTACGATTAAGAAAAATACATTTAGGACGGAAATCATAATTGACCTTTTTCGTTGTTGGCAGAAACAGGCAATGGATAAATCAGCAAACAGGTTTCGAGCGGACAAGAGCTATGAATTATCCGGTCATTTATTAAATAGAATATTAGGTAAGGAAAACTTAAATTTTGCGTTGATAATGCTAATACTTACCATCATTGTCAACAATGCTATTGCCAATATCTTAACACTGGGTAAGTTTAAAATGTCCCACAAGAGCTTATAGTTTTGAAATGTATTAAGCTTAATGTGATTATCCTCTAATCTATTATCTTTTTCATTTTTAAAAATGGCAATTAATGTCGTAATTGTCATAAATAAAGTGCCCCAAATCAAAAATAAACCTGTAAAAAGTATATGATATAAATTTAACAATTACATACTATAAATGTCGTATACATTTAGTTTCAAAGAACATAATTGTAATATAAATGCATTCTTCACTTCACATGGAATTTAAAATAAAAGCAATAGCGCAGTGGCGTAGCTGTGAAACTTTTTTTTTTTTTTTGGGGGGGGGGGGGGTATTAAAAACCTCACTTTAAAATTATTGAAATGTAAAAGTATAATATGATCAAAAGTAAATATCCATTAAGCAAAATAATAAAAAGCGCATTGGTGATGGGAGGCAAGTGCCCCCACTCAGCCACTGTAATTGCGTAATGCATTGTGATTTCACGTGAACCTAATAGTGATAACTGACAATACAGTATTATGTGGTATGAATTGATTTTAGTCTTCAACTTCAAACTTCGCAGTTATTAAATTTTTCCATATAACATAAGGATTAAGAACTAGAAATCATTCCTGGTTACGATTAATTACATCTTTAACAGGTAATTCCAATCATATTTCGTATATGTGTTCTTAAGATTCTATCAAAATAATGTTATCCTAAAAAGATATTTGCTAGTTGTTAATTTGTTTTTTTACCGACTTACTTTTTACAGTCACTATTCCTCCAACATTATGCGTAATCCTTAAATATTTATTGCTAAAGTCTTCTGACGTAAACAGAATGAATGACACGGCACTTATCATTACACCCATTACTTGACCCATTGCAGCGCAAGTAGACGCATAGCCTACATTTTTTCTATATAGAACCATAATAAAACACACATATATATTATATATAAACAATTTTGTATCATAGAATTAATTTAACAATAATCTGCCAGATATAGTATACGTAGGTAAACAAAAATAAAAACACAAACTTCTGTAGCAAAGTCAATGCCCAACCATCAACTACTATATCTTGGGTGGCGGCCATGAAGGTAGATGTGAAAAACACAAATACTAGTTTAAGTATGTTTGGTTTTCCCGTTTCGGGCAACAAGTCATTGATATCGATAGCCATATAAAAAAAGCATATTCCTATTCAACACAAATCACTATTAAAACTAAAAAAGTAATCTAGTTTAACTATAAGGAAATCACCGACTGTTGGGTATTTTAATCCTCAGGCTGTTACTCAGCTCATCTTTAGGCAAAGGTGGGCATTAACTTGTTAAAAAGTTAGTTTTTTGTTTTTAACTTTTTAACTTATTCAATTAAAATATTTATTGTTGTAACTTAACTTTCAAAGTTAATTATTATTGTTGTGCTCTTAAGTTAATTTTTTTTTCGTGTCATGCGGAACCAACTAGACAATACTGATTCTATGACTCTTTTTCGATTTTGGTAATTTTTTTATACTTATGTATTATAATTATCTAATTTTTTACATATTGTTGAAACGTCTTAATAAATGTTTGTATAAATCAAAATAGTGGCAGTTTATAACTTAGAAATATCGTAACTTGAAAAAAAATTAACTAAAAAGTTTTTTTTAACTGAGTGAAGTTAAGTTTATTTTGTATCTCAACTTTAAACTTATCTAGTTAAATTTTTTTTTTTTGTTAACTTAACTTAACTTTTAACTTAACTGAAGGCAATTTAATTTAATTAACTTGCCCACCTCTGTCCTTAGGGTTATTTATGATTCATACAAATTATAATCAACGATAGCGATTATTTCAACGTACAATTTAAGACACACTGATACAGTGATACCGATTCAATGTTTTTTAGTAGAAAATATGTAGTAAAGAAAGTAAAATGTACATACCCATTAAAAACTGAACTGGAATAAGCCATGACTTACGCCTTCCAATTTTTTGTATGTAGAGTGCATCTACCAAAGGAGCCCATAACAGTTTTAAGCTAAATGGCCACACAACTATGCTAAATAAAGCCTATAACAAACATATAGCAACATTTTTATGGACATGAAGTAATTTCAGTACATTTGAGATTAAAATGTCAAATACATTTACCTGTTCTTTGTAAGTTACATTTTGTTTACTTTGCAAAAGCATTGGAATAACTGTAACTATGCCTAAAGGAATGCCTTGCATTATGTAAAGCAACAACAATAGAAAAATATTAGGCCAATCTCCTTTTAAATTTGATTTGACCAACATTGATTCTTTTGTCACTGTTGATTTTGGTTCATCTTTCTGGTTTGGTAATGTCATACTTACTCAGTAGTTTGAATGTATGTAATAATTACTATACAATAGTTACATATTTGTACACACCACAGCTCTTCATGAACTAAGGCTAAAACTGTCTTAGATTTTGACCTACCACCTATACACTCTATTATATTATCATAATGAAAATCGTACCTACGTATTAATATTTGTTATAATTATTTTTACTATCTTATTCATGATTAGATTATTTATCTTATAAATAAAACATGTGTTCCTACCTTTGAAATAAAAATCATCGAACAATGCATAAATATTTATCAGTGAACACTGAACAGTTCACAATGTATTTGTACCAATAACTGAATTTAGGGAGCAAAAGAGAAAGCGAATCTACGAGTCAGATTTTATTATTTGATAACCCGTGTGACTGCGTACCTATATACAAATTGTATGTTTTAAACATGGATTAGTTAATTAAGTTAAAAATAATAAAAGATAAACGAGTGATGGATAATGCTAACTAGTATTCTCAATCAAAATTGATATAATGGCCAATTTCGTTTACATATATTTCTATAATTATTTTGATTTCTAGCAGTTAATATTTTAACGACATTTATGAAGTGTACTACGCTAAGCAGCTGAACAATAATGTAAGTAAGCAGCAGAATTTGGGAACGGAATATAATATATTAACACAAAAAAACCCGTGAATAGTAGGTACATATAGCACACATTTATGTATAATATATTGTATATTCAATTACATAAAAATAATTTTGCATCATTTTCTGCAACACAGGGATTTGTTGGGATTCTTTGGCTCATGGAAAACGAATAATTTATAATTTCCAAGGGTTATATAAAATAAAGTAGTTATGATAATTGTATTTAATTTTATATGTGTATTTTATACTCGCCATTTGATCAAAAATGACTGTGGTAAAAATATCTATAGTTTACGTTCGAGTTTTAACGGAGTCCAAGATAGGGTAAAATGGTAAATCCGCTAGCAT